>NC_056734.1:502826013-502854995 GCF_019279795.1 Protopterus annectens | reverse complement strand
TATATATATATATATATATATATATATATATATTATAAAACAAACATACATGCACCAGTATAAACTTTACCTTCATCTACAAGCAAATACACCAGATATATTGTATAGATCAGAGAAGGAAAGATATGTTCCAGGCAGAAATAAGGGGGATGGCGGGTGGGTAACCTGGACTGCAACAGTGAATACACCAACATCTACATTTATGGTAAGTGTACACAACTGTACTATGTTCTTCGTGCTTCACTATTGCAGTCATTACATTTGGGTAGAGTCCCAAAGCTATGGTTGGGAGGCTGGAGCTAAACAGCATTAGGAGTGGCTATGAGGCCCTGCAGAACTGCAGTGGCAAAGCCTGCCCTGGATTTAGAGTAAAGTGGCAGATGATAATGCTTTGTAAAGGTGTGCACTGAACTCCAAGTAGCAGCCTCTAAAATGTCTTTAGCTGGTACTCCCCTAAGAAAGGCTGCTGAAGTGGCTGCAGCTCTGGTTGAATGTGGCCTAATGCCTTTAAGCACTGGCTTGCCATGCTGTGAATAGCAGAAACGAATGCAGTGGCCTATCCACTTTGAAAAAGTCTGCTTGGAGATGGCCTTTCCTTGTGATCCTGCAGCATATGCTACTAGTAATTGCTCCATCTTCCTGAAAACTTTAGTTTTGTCCAAATAGAATCTAAGCTGTCAGTGTACATCCAAGGAATGCAGAATTCTCTCCCCCTTGTTCTGTGGATTTGGATAAAAAGTTGGCAAATGAATAGTTTGGTTAAGGGCCACACTGGACACCATCTTAGGCATAAATGTTGGGTTTGTCCTCAGAGAGACCCTGTCTGGATAAAAAATGATAAAAGGTTCCACAGCCATGAGTGCCTGTAGCTCTGACACTCGTCTCGCAGAAGTTATTGCTAGGAGAAGAGCTGTTTTCCAAGATAAAAACTTTATATCAACAGTAGCAGCTGGCTCAAATGGAGGTAGGGTGAGTTTTTCCAAGACATAATTGAGGTCCCATGCAGGTATTGGCGATCTCCTTGGAGGCCTTAAATTTTTGGCTCCTCTGAGGTACTGCCTTAATAAAGGATGAGAAAAGATTGGTGGCTCTGTATTATGAGCCTAAATGGCAGAGGCATGAATTTTAATTGATGAAAAAGATAGGCCTTTGTCCAGCATCTCAGTTAAGTATTGCAAAATCTGAGGAATATTTGGTACAACTGTATCAGCTCCTTGTGCCTGGTTCCAAGCACAAAATCCCTTCCATTTTCCAGCATAAGTTTCCTAGTACTAGGCCTTCTGGCTTCCAAAATGACATCCATCACAGCTTCACTGAGACATGTGCTTTGTATGGCTACATTATCTGCCATGCTGCCAGGTTTAGAGTCCTGAGTTGGCTGTGCAGGATCCGACTGATTTGTTGGGACAGTATATGAGGTATTTGAGATAAGGTCCAGGCTGGGCATTGAGACAAGTTCCTTAAGATCGGATACCAGTACTGGCGGGGCAGTCTGAGGCAATCAGTATCATCTTTGGTTTCTCCTGTCTGACCTTTAGGAGTACCTTGGGGAGGAGGAGGCAGTGGAGGAAAGGCATATACGGATAGGTTTTTCCAGTTGAAAGATAAGGCATTCACTTTCCATGCTTGCCTGTGAGGAGTCCTTGTGCAGAATCTTTTTAGTTGGTAGTTGTGAGGGGAGGCAAATAGATCTTTGTCCAGGCATTCCCATTTCCTTGTTATCATGCTGAAGACTTGTGGATCCAGCTACCACTTGTGGGGATCCATGAGGTTTCTGCTTAGTTCGTCTGCCAGAGTATTTTCCTTTCCTGACAGGAATTGTGCCTGCAGATGAACTTGGTAAGTCAATGCCATGTCCCACAAATCCATGGCTAGTCTGCAAAGGGGATACAAATGTGTGCCCCCCTGCTTGTTTATATACTACATGACCATGGTGCTGTCTGTCTTTATCAGTAGTTGTCCAGGATGAAGTAGGTCCTTGAAGGCTGTCAGGGAATTTTGAACAGCTAGCATCTCTTTTTGATTGATATGTAGATGCATTTGTTTTGTGGACCAGGTGCCCCGAATGCATCTTCCTGCCATGTGGGCCCCCCCCCCCCAGGCATAATCTGATGCATTCGTTGTTAGGTTCTGCCTGGCTGGGGGTAATGTGAATGGCTGTCCCTTGTTTTGGTGACAAGCCTTCGCCCACCATCGAAACTCCAGTTGCAGGCAGGGAATGAGAGTAATCATTGTTTCCAGGCTGTGGCAATGTGGCGTCCAGACACTTTTTAGGTACCACTGAAGTTTCCTCATATGCAGTCTTGCATAAGGAAATAGTAGGATGCAGGATGCAGGATGCCATGAAGCCCAAAGCCTGTAGAATTTTTCTTGCAGATAACTGGGTCTTTGTTTCCAATCTGTTGAAATAGGTAGTCAGTTGCCTTTGTCTGGCATGAGATAAGCCATCTGGGCAGTTGTATTTAAGCTTGCACCCAGGAATATCTCTTGAGAGGGTACTAGTTTTGATTTTGACTGTGTACCCTAGGCATGTTAAAAGTCTTTTCACAAACACCACACGCTGTAGTAGAATGTCCTCGTTCTCTGCTTGAATTAGGCAGTCGTCCAAGTAAGGATATATTTGTATTCCTCCGTCTGCAGAAAGCAATTACTGGTGCCAGGCACTTTGTAAAGACCCTGGGCGCAGTAGATAAGCCAAAGGGCAGTGCAGAGAATTGGTAATGCATTGAGCCAGCTTTGAATCTGAGGCATCTTCTGCATGATTGCCTGATTAGGACATGCAGGTATGCCTCTTTTAGGTCTAAAGTCACGAGCCAAGCCTATTTGCCCAGCATGGGCGGAACTGCTGCAAGGTCAACATTTTGAATTTTGGTATATCCAGGAATGCGTTTAGAATAGATAGGTCCAGTATTGGTCTCCAGGCTTTGTCCTTTCTGGGTACCAAGAAAGTACAGTTGTGTACACCTACCATAAATGTAGATGTTAGAGTGTCTTCACTGTTGCAGTCATGACTGTAGGGTTCTCCCCTGCCGGCAGGCAGCCCTCGGTCAGCCAGAATCCCAAAGTCTGGGTCTGGCGTCGGCTGTTCGGCTACGCTCCCTGACGTCAGAGCACCAGGAGTACAAAGCTGACAGCCAACGCCATCTACTCCAGTTTTTCTTGCCCCAAATGTCAGGAGTCCCAAAATGAAAAAGGTCCCAAAACCTTTGCAAATACACCTCAGAAGAATGGTGAAAAGTAAAAAATAAGAGGGGACAGGAGGGAGAGCAGACTGCAACAGTGAAGACACTCGAACATCTACATTTATGGTAGGTGTACACAACTGTACTATGTTCATCGTGTTTCACTGTTGCAGTCATGACTGTAGGGTAGAATCCCAAAGCTGAAAGAAAGGGAGGTGGTCATAAAGAAGGGGCGGCTAAAAGGCCCTGCAAGACTGCAGAGGCAAAGCCTGCCCTAGACTTGGAGAGTAGAGAGGTAGATTGTAGTGCTTAGAAAAAGTATGCACTGAACTCCAAGTTGCAGCTTCCAAAATGTCTTTGGTAGGAACTCCCCTGAGGAAGGCCGCAAAAGTGGCAGCAGCTCTGGTGGAATGGGTCCGTACACTCCCTGGGATTTGCTTTCTATGGTGTGAATAACAAAATCTGATTCCATGAGCAATCCATTTAGAAATGGTCTGTTTTGAAATGGCTTTACCTTGGGAACTTGAAGCATAAGAAACAAACAATTGTTCTGATTTTCTGATGTCCTTGGTTCTGTCCAGGTAAAAACATAGTTGTCTGTGTACATCCAAGGAATGCAAGATCCTTTCCCCTTTATTTTGAGGAGTGGGGAAAAAGGTTGGCAAATGGATAGTTTGATTTAAAGCCACTTTGGAAACCACCTTAGGCATGAAGGTAGGATTAGTCCTCAAAGATATCCTTGTCTTGATGAAAAATAATATAAGGTTCCACAGCCATAAGAGCTTGTAACTCTGAAACTCTCCTGGCAGAGGTTAGGGCCAACAAGATTGCTGTTTTCCAAGATAAAAACTTGATGTCAGAAGAGGCAGCAGGCTCAAAAGGAGGCAGGGTTAGTTTTTCCAGAACATAGTTGAGATCCCAAGCAGGAATGGGAGGAGATCTAGGAGGTCTTAAGTTCTTAGCTCCTCTGAGAAACTGTCTCATGAGCTGGTGGGAAAAGATGGGAGGATCTGTATTATAATGAGCAGAAATAGCAGAGGCATGTATCTTAATGGAAGAAAAAGAGAGACCCTTATGTAAGAGATCTGTAAAGTAAAATTAAGGAAATGTTAGGAAGAAGAGGATCAGAATCCTGAGCCTGCATCCAGGAACAAAATCTTTTCCATTTTCCTGCATAAGATTTTCTAGTGCTAGGACGTCTGGCTTCTAAAATGACATCCATAACCTGCTTGGGTAGGAAAGAAATAATCAAAGGCTCTGGATTAACCAGGCTGCCAGGCTGAGAGTTCTGACATGAGAGTGTAGAACCTGACCCTGATGTTGGGACAGAAGGTTCGGAGACTGAGGTAAAATCCAAGGGGGCTCCAGACATAGGTTTTTTAGAGTAGGATACCAAAACTGCCGAGGCCAATTTGGAGCCAGCAAGATTATCATTTTGGGTTTGTCCTGTTTTATCTTCAATAAGACCAGTGGAAGAACAGGAAGAGGCGGAAAGGCATACCCAGTTAGGTTCCTCCAACTGAATGACAGGGCATCCACTTTCCAAGCTTCTCTGGGGAAAGTCCTGGTGCAAAAATTCTGTAGTTGATGATTGAGATGGGATGCAAAGAGGTCTATGTGAGGACATCCCCAGACTGCTGTTATCATCCTGAATATTTTGGCGTCCAGCATCCACTCGTGTGGATCCGAAAGGTTTCTGCTCAGACTGACTGCCAAGAAGTTTTGTTTCCCTGGTAGAAACTGAGCTTGAAGATCCAGATTGCAGGCTAGAGCTGTGTTCCATAGATCCATGGCTAGTCTGCAAAGGGGGTAGGAATGAGATCCCCCTTGCTTATGTACCACAACTGTGGTGTTGTCTGTCCGTATTAGTAGTTGCCCTGGTTGTAAAATATTCCTGAAGGCCAATACAGCTTTCTGAATGGCTAACATTTCCTTTAAATTGATATGCAGGTGCTTCTGATCCTTTGTCCAAACGCCCTGCAGACAGTTGCCCTGAAAATGGGCTCCCCAAGCATAATCAGAGGCGTCCGTGGTTAGAATCAGAGTGTCAGGAGGCAGACGGAAGGGTTTCCCTTTGTTTAGAGCACATGCCCTGGACCACCAAAGAAATTCCTTTTGAAGGCAAGGAAGAACAGAGATCAGTATGTCTAAACTGTGGCAATGCTGAGACCATACACTTAGGTACCACTGTATTTTCCTCATGTGTAGTCTTGCATATGGTACGAGAAGGATGCAGGAGGCCATGTAACCCAAAGCCTGCAGGAATTTCCTTGCAGATAGCGGAGTTAAAGTTGCCAAGGTTTTGAAAGTTGAAGCCAGCTAAAATTGTTTTTCGGATGTCAGAAAAGCCATCTGGGTTGTGGTGTTTAGAAGAGCACCCAGAAAAGTTATCTGTTGTGATTGAGTCAAATTGGACTTTTTTAGGTTTACAGAGAATCCCAGGAACTTGAGGAGGTTCTGTACAATTTCTAGATGCTGGAGTAAGACATCCTTGCTGTCTGCCTGAATTAGACAATCATCCAGATAAGGGTAAATTTGAATTCCCTTGAGTCTGCAGTAAGCTACTACTGGAGCCAGGCATTTGGTGAAGACCCTGGGCGCAGTAGATAATCCAAAGGGAAGCGCAGATAATTGAAAGTGCCTCGATCCAGCTATGAACCTGAGGTATTTTCTGCGATCCTGCCTGATGGGAATGTGTAAATATGCCTCCTTTAAATCTAAAGTTACCATCCATGCATTTTTGGACAGCATTATTTGGAACCCATTTGTCTTGGGTTATTTGAGTCCAATTTTGATAAAAAAGAGAGTTTTTTCCTCCGAGAGGGGCTTCCAGGGAAGAAATTCCTGTAGCCCCACAGAGGGAATCATTGAGTTTGTTTCCTTTGAGATTGTGACCTGTCCTCTCCTCCCCTAGGGGTGGAAGCAGTCCACTGTCTTGGTCTATAAGCAGCTTGTGACCGAGGCCTCCCTCTGGAACGTCTATATCTACCCCTTTGAGGCCTGTCTGAAGAGGGAAAGGACCAATTTTTTGAAGGCCAATTCCTGCTAAATCTAGGAGGCTGTACTTGTAAGAAATCTTTAACTGTTTGCATTGATTTCGCCTTATCCTCCATCTTTTTAATCACCTCTTCAGCTTTTGATCCAAACAAAACATTAGGCTGAACAGGAGCATCCAATAATTTTGCCTTTACCTGTTCAGGTAAATTTTGTTTTAGCCATGCATGCCTCCTAATGACTGTGCCAGAGGCCACAGCCCTACAAGAAGCCTCCAAGGCAACAAATCCACAATGTAAACCATGCTTTCCCAACCTGTTTAGTGGCATGCAATAAATCATGTAATTCCTTATCCTCTGCACAGGCAGAAATGGAAGTAAGCTTTTGTTTTAAGACCGACAATAGAAATTGCTGGTATTTAAACATATGAAACTGACAGTTTAAAGCCCTAATGGACAAAGTAGCAGAAGTGTACACTTTTTTGCCCCATCTTTCTAAGGATCGAGAATCCTTTTCAGTAGGAGTAGGATTTTTGGCAGAAGCGGCCTTAGCTCCCTTAGGACCCTGGGAAATGGTTTCAGGATCAGCAGAAGGGTTCTTGTATAAAAACTGATGGGAATCAGGAACCCTGTAATACCCATCAGGTTTTACAGGAGCAGGAGGAAAGTTAGCCTCCGAAAAGGCATCATCCACAACATCCAAAACAGGAGGGATAGCCAGGGGTCTAGGTTGGGGAAGAAGAAATTCCCTCAGCCTTTTCTTGGATTCCGAATACTCCTGTCCTCCCAGTGGAAATGTTCCCTCATTTCATGCAAAGTTTCCCCAAAAGAGAAATCCTCAGGGGGAGAAGCTGAAGGAATGGATTCTTCAGCATCAGAATCCTCATAAGGAGGGAAAGAATATTCCTGATCAGAAGAAGAAACTGAGGAAACAGAAGGCTGATCAGAGGAATCATAAGAAATATCCTGCCTTGGCCTTTTGTCTGGAGGGGGATGAGAACCCCTAAGCATAGTAATCAAATCCTCCGCCATCTTGAGTAACTGCTTCTGTGACTTGGGAGCTGGTTCAGAAGAAGCCTGTGTAGAAGTCTGATTTTGAATGAGTCTTTGCCTTTGCCTTTATTAGTAGCCGAGTAGGCCTGAAAACCCCTTTGGAAGCCGGTACCTGCACAGCGGCTCCGGACCCATCCGAAGGAGCGTTGTCCGAAGGTCCTGCAACAGAAATATTTAAAGGCCTGGTTGGCTCCTCATGAGAGTCAGTTTCGGCCATCGGTTCTGAAATGGCCGATGACAGGGGCTGCAAAAGCGCCTCACTGACGACGGTCGAACCTGAAGCTGGCTCCGTTTGTGCGTTATCAGATTTGGACCTCGGAGGCCTGTCTTTATCCTTGCGACGTTTGTGAACTCCGGTAGCCGGGACCGTATCCGACATTTTGTAGTAAAAGCGCCTAACGAAGTAATGAAAAGCAAATCGTACCTTCGCTTAATTGTACGTTGATTGAATCTAGCACAAAACAGACAACTAGCTACATCGTGGTCAGGGCGCAAGCAAGGAATACAGTAAGAATGAAAATCCTTGAGGTATTTGCTTCCCACATGAAATACAATTATTAACTTTTTCTGACATTGGAGTGGAGCAAGAAAAAAAGTTTCCCCAACGGGGTACTTAGCTTTGAGTGGAGAAGAAAGTCTTCGGACCGAAGTATATCAGTAAAATTAGTCAGGAGTCCGCCGACCGGCAAATGCGAACTGCTATCACCGCACGGCAAGAAAGACTGGAGAAGATGGCGTCGGCTGTCAGCTTTGTACTCCTGGCGCTCTGACGTCAGGGAGCGTAGCCGAACAGCCGACGCCGGACCCAGACTTTGGGATTCTGGCCGACCAAGGGCTGCCTGCCGGCAGGGGAGAACCCTACAGTCATGACTGCAACAGTGAAACACGATGAACATCAGTAGAGTAAAATCCATGCCCCTGCTTTTGCTGTGGTACTTGTTGAATAGCCCCCATGTCCATGAGGGATGAGACTTGTTTTTGTGCCTCTGCCCATTGATTTTTTGGCAGATCTGGCCAACTATTTGCCTTTAGCAGGGTATGGAAATGAAACCTGTAGCCGTGTGACACGTTTTAGAACCCACTTGTCCTGGGTTATAATCCAATTTTGAGAAAGTGCTATTTTTCCCCCCTAAGGGTGCTGCCAGGGGGAAGTCATTGGGATGCTGTATGGTTGTGATTTGTCTTCACTTTTGGATGTAGAAGCACCCCATTGTTTTGACTGAATGAACCTTGCGTCTGGATTTGCCCCTTTGAGGTCTGTCCGACACTGGAAAGGATCAATTCTTTGTAGGCCAGTGTCTACTAAACCTAGGTGGCTGTACTTGTAAAAAAAATCTTTGCATAGACTTAGCTGTCCTCCATTTTCTTTAACACCTCTTCTGCCGTAAAGTATCATGCTGTAAAGGTGCATCTAATAATTTAACTGACATGATCAGGCAGATTTTGTTCCTTTAACCAAGCATGTCTCCTAATTACAGAACCCGTAACTGCGACCCTGCAGGAGGCCTCCAGAGAATCAAAACCACATTGCAAAGTATGCTTTCCAACCTGTTCAGCTGCATGCAATAAATCCTGCATTTCCTCATTTTCTGCACATTGAGTTTAACAACATTTTCTGTTTAAGCAATGTCATGACATGTTGCTGATATGAGCATAAGAAACTTGACAGTTTAAGGCCCTTACAGCCAAGGTAGCAGATGTATAAACCTTTTTTCCCCATCTATCCAGTGCCCTAAAATTTCTGTCAGAGGGGGTAGGGTTTTTTGCAGGGGAAACCTTAACCCCTTTGGGACCCTGTGAAATAGTCTCTGGGTCTGTAGTAGGGTTTTTGAAAAGGAATTTATGAAAGTCAGGAACCCTGTAATACCGGTCAGGCTTAACAGGTAAGGAGGTAAGGAGTCAGGGGTCAGACTAACAGGTGGCATGGCTAGAGGCCTGTGTTGAGGTATAAAAGGAAATCCCCAAGCCTCTTTTTAGATTCTGAAAAGTCTTGGCTCTCCCAGTGGAAATGCTCTCTCATGGTATGCAAGGTTTCCCCAAAAGAATAGTCCTCAGGAGGAGAAGCGGAAGGAATAGATTCTTCAGCATCAGAATCCTCATGGGGGGGGGAAGTGAATATTCCTGATCAGAAGAGGAATCAGAAGAAATAGAAACCTGATCTGAAGATTCATAGTCAGTCTCTTGCCTAGGCCTCTATCAGGAGGGGGATGGGAACCCCTGATCAAGGTGATCAAGTCTTCGGCCATTTTGAGCATCTGTTTTTTTTTTTTTTTTTTTTTTTTTGGGGGCATGGAGGCCTGTCCATGTGGCTCTTGAGTTTCTTCGTCTTTGAAGGTGCTTTAGTCTTTGCCTTTGAAGCTGAAGTCGGTTTAATGTATAGATGTTTAGGTCTGAATACACACTCAGAAGCCGGTGCCTGCTCAGCTGCTCCGAATCCATCTGAGGGAATAGTGTCAGAGGCTCCAATACCTTGAGTTTTCAGTGGCATAGCAGACTCCACGTGGGAGTCGGTAGCGGCCTGCGACTCTAAAGTAGCAGGTGTCAGGGGCTGCGAAAGTGCCTCACTGAGAACCACCGACTGGCTTAGGAGAAGCTTTGTCGTCGGTTTTGGGCCTCTGTTGTCTATCTTTTTCTTTGCGTTTTTTGTGAACTCCTGTAGTCTGATGGCTATCTGACATTTTATAATTAAATCTGCGTCCAAAATAGTTTAATGCAAAAATCATACAGACGCTTAATAGTGTGTTTGTTAAATCAAGCACAAAACTGACAACTTGAAACGTCGTGGTCAGGGCCTAGGCAAGGAATACAGTAAGAATGAAAGTCCTTATGAGGTATTTGCTTTCCACAAGAAATACAATTAACTTTTTCCGACATCTGTCTGGAGCAAGAAAAAAAAAGTTTCCCCAATGGGGTACATAGCTTTAATGAAGACTTCGGATCCAACACGGAAATCTCAGGAGTCGGCCGACCGGCACTTGCGAACTGCTTCAGCTATGGGCACTGCGCAGCAAGAAAGACTGAAGAAAATGGCATTGGCTGCATCTTTTATACCCCTGACTACCTGGCATCAGGGAAGGGGCGACAGCAACCAACGCAGGACCCAAGACTTTGGAATTCAGGCCAACTGAGGGCAACCTGCCAGCAGGATTACCCAAACATAATGGCTGCAACAGACTAAGAGCATCGGTGCGTGCATGAAAGGCTTCTGTTAGTCTGAAGTCTCGAGTTGGGTATGGTGTAAAACCTATTTTTGTTTTATGAATGAATGACCAACTCTGCTCAAGTGTTTGTCAGTGGATCAGACTGGTGTTTTCTTTATTATCGTTAAAATAAAGAAGTAGTGAAATAAGTGGGGCATTCCCTTTTACCACATCTGCAGCCTTTGCAGGAGAAGCTCTTGTATATTCTAACCATGCAATCAGTAGTTGCCTGTTAGAAAGGTACATCAAGGCCACATGAATTAGAGTACAGTAGCATGTAAAATATCCTGGTTAATATTGGTTATATACTGATTTGAGAAACCGGTTATTTATTTTTTTTTTAAACACCACCTCTACACAGTTTATTCAGCTTAAATAAGTCTGCTTAAAATGGCCACATTTTACAAATAATTTTTCAAAGATTGATTGGTAGCTGCCACACTTATTAGGATCCTAACTCTTAAGTTCTAAAACTATTAGATTTATAAACTAGCAATTCAATTTGCGTTCCCTCATGAAAGAATGTAGTCTTTGAAACAGTGAACTGGATATACGTGCATATGGCACTTTATAGGTATATAGTGTGCACAGCTCCATTCATTCAGTCATGATTTAATAACATAACCGTTTTTATTTGAAACTTGTAACAAACCAGTAAAAAGCTCTTCAAAGAACATTCACAGAGGTGTTTGCAGTGCTTTTGAGTCTATCCTTGGGTAAGGGGCCAAAGGCCACATAGAAGCACAACTCCACACACAAGCTCAATTGTATGCAGCCACAGAAAGCAAAGATAAATGGTTTTATATAATAATCTTCTATTCTGCTACATGGACGCTGTCCTCTATTTATTAAAATAGCTCACAGTAATACAAGTTTACTTTTTATGATTAGTCCAGTCCATGGCTATACTTTAAAAAAAGAATAGGTGAAAATCTAAACCTGGGATAGTTAAAATAATGCTACTACAGGAAATAATTTTAGAGGGAAGGCAGAAAGTTAAATCTAAAGAGCAAACTTGATAGGATCATTGTTTGCCTTTGCCTTCAAGGAGATACACTGCAATGTTGGTAAGCATATGCTACAATAGCAAGTGAAACCTAGATGCGACTTACTGATTAAGATAAATTCATTCAACTGCTGAAGATTATGTAAATGGTACCAGGACATCTTTTTTTGTTTCATTTATTATTATTAAATAGTCATCAGCAGTTGCTGTTACAGGTGAATTACACAGTTATGTTACTATCTGCAGTATTTTGAAAGTGTTGCTCAGGCCAGAAATCATATGCATTAGTAGGACAACATGCATGATTATAGATAAGGATTTTTTTATGCAATACATTTTAATGAATTTTTACAGTTCAGATGAATACTGTCCTATTTATACCACAATCAAGGTTTAGGGGTAATTGTGATGCTGTGTGTTGTGTATGTCAGAAGTATGACGTGTTATTTTACTGATGAAACTCTGTCGATGTTTCACTTGCTGGATATGCCTGGTTATAGGCGGCATTGTACTCGACTGGTCTGCAGAATGCTGAATAAAGTGGAACATTGACTTCCTTAGACCTAGATACCTTACCTTTGTTTGTACGTTGCAAAACATAGAATGATTTCCTCACTAGTGTAGACATGTGATGGTCAAAGGCTAGATTGTGTGTGTGTGTGTGTGTGTGTGTGTGCCCTCCCCCAAGTTGAAATCCTCGACTACTGAGTCACGTATTAGGGATGTGGTATCAATATGACAGTTGCAAGGGCTGGCTGACTTCCTGTGGGATACTGTTATGTATTTATTGGCAAGTCCACGGCTCAGATGCCAGTTACTTGTCTGTGTTGGTCCTTTATGGAGAGCATTTGTGGCAGTGTTTCATCTGAGGATGTGCACATAGTTTAAGAATGCCTTGTGGTTGTCCTTGGCTTGGTAGGAGAAATGTACCTCAGATTTGGCTTTGCTAGATTTTGTCTTCAGATGTGTTTAGTTTTAGACAGCTTTTATCTTGCTGGGTGCTGCCCCTCCTACTTTTGACCATGATTTTCTTCCTTCTGTTACACAGCCTATTGATGTTGCGATTCCACCAAGGGAGGCTGTTATTTTTTTGTTTAGCTGTTGGGTTGCATGGTGAGTGTTTACAATAATACATAGGTTTCCTGGATCATAGAGGGGGACCTATACCTTGCAAGTAAGTGCTATGGGATTTTGCTTATGGTACTTTAAAGATGGAGAAGCTCATGTTTATTGTCCTGTTTGATGTGCCATGAGTACTACACAACCACCTTTAGTCCCAGTCTCTATAGGAGCTGGTCAAACTTAACCAAAAGGTACAGTATACAAAGTAAACCTGATTTGACCATTACTTCCTTGACTCCATAAAACTTTTGCAGGTAGAGTCTTTGGTAGCTTACATAATTTGTATTTATAATTCTTTACCGGGGTGTTGCGCTGATTTCAGTGGACCACAGGCACCACATCATGTAAATACTTTTGCTTCAATCTTTGGTGTCATCCACAAGTGCTCTTCGTAGCACCACAATGTGCCCAGTAATAATGACCCCTGCAATTTGTATGGAGTTAACATGTATCCGTGAGATATCGTAATGCGATTGTAGATTATAAGACCCCCTTGCTCCTACTATTGAAACAGTCTTTCTTCCACATTGCTGTCATTCTGCCTGCAAATCCTCATTTTATGAAACGAGTGTTCCAAATGATTTGGAGAGCCAGTGCTCAAAGTGATGCTATGCTGAAACCGAGCATAAAGTTTTTTTTCTTTTTTGCATCTGAATGTTGCCATTGCTCAACCAGATATTTTGGACAATATTTCTGCCTTTTGTACTATTGTGTTATTGTAACAAGAGGGATGGTTAGGTGACAGCATGAATTACTACTTTTGGATTTATTTGTAGATGGATCAGCCAGTTACGTTTAAATTTTTTTGCTTGGCTTATTTCTGATTATAAAAACACCAAACCTCTCACGCAAAGCTATGCACGGCCAACCAAACTATAAGACAACACAACGGCCAGCATAAGTTGTTCCAAAAAGCTTTATTAAGCTGTAAAAGTCACATAGGGATATATAAATCTACCCCAAGCTCCAAACCGGTTTCGGTATAACCTTCTTCAGTGGAGCACACCAAAAAAATAGAAAAAATGGAGAGCCAACAACAAAACACCTGATGCTATTTATAGTATCTGCCAGTCATTCAATATCCAATCTTAAGATAGTACTATGGTCTAATAAGACCTTAAATGCCAACTTGGCATGTGTATACATAATAATGTATATAAAAATCCAAATGATCATGGATAAAGTTTGTGTAACATGAAACTAAATATAGTTATATTTCATTTATACTCTAAATACAACAAAAATTACATCCACATAATATGGTAATGCAAAATAATACTGTAACCATAGGGAGTATAAATATGTGCTATCCATAAAGAGTCATTAGTGTAACACACAAATTTGGCCATAAGAATAATATCCTTAAATAACAAATGTGATTAAAGATGGTCATTGATACCTGGGGGAAATAAGGCACCTAAGTGTATGATCCAATATTTCTCTTTATGTGTAAGTATATTTTCCCACCCCTGTTGGTGACTTCTGTCACCCACAATACGATCTATAATGGTGAACATAAACTTGGCAGTAGGGTGTTTAACTGTATGTTGGTAAAGGGCATTTGTAATTTTCTTATTTCTAATATTGCTTCTATGTTCCCCTATTCTAATCCTCAATGACCGAGACGTTTTTCCTACATAAAATGAAGAGCATTGACAGGTTGCAAGATAAATGACCCAACTCGTGGAACAATTCCCAAAAAACCTTAAATCGTATACCTTACTGGTATTAGCACTACTAAACGATTTAGTTTTATTTACCTGGCTGCATGACATACAATGCCCACAAGGGGCAGTGCCCACTAATTCTGTACCAGTCATGGTTAATTGTCTGTGTCTGGCCCCTCCACTACCATGATGTTTATAGTGTGAAAAAATAGAACTAAGAGTTTTGCCCCTCCTATAAGAAAATTGGCAACGTGTACCCAGATGTTGTCTGAGTGTCATTAGCCAACAAAATATTCCAATTCTTCTCCATAATTCCTCTGATAATCTGATTATTTCTACCATATGTGGTGACAAATCTCAAGACCCCATCGCCTTTCTTTTTCTGATGGTCCTGGTATTCAAGAAGCTGATGCCTAGTATAATTGTCAGAGCAATATTTAGCAGATCTAATGTCAAACTCAGCATACCCTCTATCAAGAAATCTATTCATAAGGTCTGAACTGGCCACCTCATAATCATTCACACTGGAATTGATCCGTTTGATACGACGAAACTGAGATTTAGGGATGTTCCGGACAGTGTGGCGGGGGTGCATACTTGAGGCATGTAGCAACGTATTGTATTCTGGATATTTCCTGTATATTTTCGTGCCTAATGTATTGTCAGGCTTTCTGTAAACATTGACATCTAAAAATTCAATAGATGTCAAGTTGCTATTGACTGTAAATTCAATGCCCCAAATATTGCTGTTAAGATAGTCAACAAATTCTTTAAGATATTCAATATCTGCCCGCCACACCATCCAACAATCATCAAGATATCTTCGCCAAATATCCATTTCCACAATATAAATGTTGTGAGATGTATCATATATTAGATATTCTTCCAAGTAGGCCATAAAAAGATCTGCATATATTGGAGCAAAAGATGCCCCCATTGCAGTGCCTTGTAGTTGCCAATAGCATTCACCTTGGAAGTAAAATGTTTTTATTGAGAACATGCTCACACATACAAATCAAAAGGGTATTAAAACCCGGTGGATATAGATTAGTTTTTTCAAGCCAAAACTGAAGTGCTTGAAGACCAGCCCAGTGTGGAATACTGGTGTATAATGATTTCACATCTAATGTGCAAAGTAACCAGTCAGATTCAATTTGGGTCTCTGCTATAATTTGTAGAAATTGTGTGGTATCCTTTATTCTAGCTCTGACATTAACCAGGAGTGGTTTCAAATATTCCGTCAAAAAGGCAGATAATGGTTCAGTGAGTGAACCATGACCTGACACTATAGGTCTGCCAGGTGGAGAAGTAAGTGATTTGTGTATTTTAGGAAGTAAATATAGTATCTGTTTGTTGGGATCCTTGACCGTTATATGCCTGGACCAATAATTAAGATTTGATACACAGTCTCCTTGGTTCAGGTATTTTGGGCTATACAAGGTATTTTCCTTTTGATAACAGATAGGGTACCAATATCATTACAGTAGTTGGCATTAGTGGCCATTAGTCTTGCTGATAGATTCAGGTCATGAATACCTTTTTGGTTGAAGGGGTACTAATTAAAAAAATACATATTATTCATTTTTCAAAAGATTAATGATACATTTGATAGACGGTTTCTTTCCTATTTGTCATGACCAAGACCTTTTTGAGTAGTATACAGGTCAGTTAAGCAAGAATGAACAATGTTTTTTGATCTGTCCATCTCATGTTTGGCATACATTTTTGTATACCTATTCCCTTGAGATACTGGTATTTTGGATAATTAGATTAGACAGAGAACCTATTTTTATTGTAGGGTGAATTAATATTTATCTGGGTCCTTTTCTTGGTACTGGCATCGTGCGACCCTAAATTATATTGCACTGGGTCAGTTTATTGGGTAAATATGAATCTGGACAATATTTTACAGGGTATGTGTGCTGATAGGGAAGATATCCAGGTGTTTGGACTGGATTCTATCCCAAGCAACATGAACAATGATCAACAGGCTGCCTCTGCTGAAAATGGGTGTCAATCGGCCTTCTTTAATTTAGAGAAAGCCCTAAAAGGATTGCGAGCCAATATATGGCACCTCAGGCTTTTTAAGGCCTACTCTTTTAAAAAATTAGTCCCAAGGGGGCTCAGAATCAGGTTAAAACCCATGGTCAGCAGATCTGAACAGAGGTTGACCAATGAATGGCATGAGGCAGTACAAGAAGGATCTATGAGATTTGTACAAATTTCAGATTATTATGAAAGGACAATAGATTTGAATATTGCTGAGGTTAAGGACCTTAGTCTTATTTGTAAACAATTTGAGTCCAACAGTAATTATAGCACTTTGGTGGCCAACTTATCCAGGGAACTGACCCAGTATGATAAATTGACCAAAGAAAGGAAAATCAATCGGGACGTCAATGACTATGGCAGGGGACGACCTTTTGAATTACAAAAGTCGGTCAGATTTAAGGATATGACCATGGGTAGGGATGGTGCCAGATCAAGGATACGACCCAGACCTATTCTTAAAAATAAGGAATACACATATACCAGTACCTCGGGTGATGAGTCTTCTCCCACTGACAGTGAGGGCGTTACATCTGATCACTCACCAATTAAAAAAATAAGTAACATACCTACCCCTTTAGGGGTATGAAGAAACGACGTGGGGGGAAGAAACACCATAATAGGTCTAGAATTGGACTCAATGGATGGAATAGTCAAAGCACTTCTAAAATAAATGACAGAATATAAAAATGTTCTCAACCTTTCTAAATCTGTGCTCACTCTGGAACAAGAAACAATCTTAAATAAAGGTTTAGGATTTGTACCTGGCTTCTTTTGTGATCAATATCAAACAGTTAATGATGTTTTGGAATTTTGCCGCTGTCTCAATTTAAAGATATTTTCTGAAAATGGCAATAATAATGCTCAAAGATCTACTGAGTTTAGATTTCTAAAATCTACATTCCAACCTCCTGCTAATATGCATGTTACAGCCTTTCAACAGGCTGTACTTAGGGACTTACATTTTCCACCATATGGTTTCAACATACTCAAAGACAATATTCATGAAACTGAAAGGAAGGCGCTTAATGAACTGAAAAATAATAATATAGCGATTTTAAAGGCGGACAAGGGTGGAGCTGTAGTAGTCCTTGACATGGATTATTATATACAAGAAGGATTACGACAATTATCTGATAAGAAATGCTATATGAAGATGGATATTGATCCAACTTTTACTTTTAAAAAAGAGATTGACAACTTTCTGAGTAGTGCAGTAGAGAATGACATTTTATCTACTACTATTGTCAAGCATCTAACGGTCAAGGATCCCAACAGATACTATATTTACTTCCTAAAATACACAAATCACTTACTTCTCCACCTGGCAGACCTATAGTGTCAGGTCATGGTTCACTCACTGAACCATTATCTGCCTTTTTGACGGAATATTTGAAACCACTCCTGGTTAATGTCAGAGCTAGAATAAAGGATACCACACAATTTCTACAAATTATAGCAGAGACCCAAATTGAATCTGACTGGTTACTTTGCACATTAGATGTGAAATCATTATACACCAGTATTCCACACTGGGCTGGTCTTCAAGCACTTCAGTTTTGGCTTGAAAAAACTAATCTATATCCACCGGGTTTTAATACCCTTTTGATTTGTATGTGTGAGCATGTTCAATAAAAACATTTTACTTCCAAGGTGAATGCTATTGGCAACTACAAGGCACTGCAATGGGGGCATCTTTTGCTCCAATATATGCAGATCTTTTTATGGCCTACTTGGAAGAATATCTAATATATGATACATCTCACAACATTTATATTGTGGAAATGGATATTTGGCGAAGATATCTTAATTGTTGGATGGTGTGGCGGGCAGATATTGAATATCTTAAAGAATTTGTTGACTATCTTAACAGCAATATTTGGGGCATTGAATTTACAGTCAATAGCAACTTGACATCTATTGAATTTTTAGATGTCAATGTTTACAGAAAGCCTGACAATACATTAGGCACGAAAATATACAGGAAATATCCAGAATACAATACGTTGCTACATGCCTCAAGTATGCACCCCCGCCACACTGTCCGGAACATCCCTAAATCTCAGTTTCGTATCAAACGGATCAATTCCAGTGTGGATGATTATGAGGTGGCCAGTTCAGACCTTATGAATAGATTTCTTGATAGAGGGTATGTTGAGTTAGACATTAGATCTGCTAAATATTGCTCTGACAATTATACTAGGCATCAGCTTCTTGAATACCAGGACCATCAGAAAAAGAAAGGTGATGGGGTCTTGAGATTTGTCACCACATATGGTAGAAATAATCAGATTATCAGAGGAATTATGGAGAAGAATTGGAATATTTTGTTGGCTAATGACACTCTCAGACAACATCTGGGTACACGTTGCCAATTTTCTTATAGGAGGGGCAAAACTCTTAGTTCTATTTTTTCACACTATAAACATCATGGTAGTGGAGGGGCCAGACACAGACAATTAACCATGACTGGTACAGAATTAATGGGCACTGCCCCTTGTGGGCATTGTATGTCATGCAGCCAGGTAAATAAAACTAAATCGTTTAGTAGTGCTAATACCAGTAAGGTATACGATTTAAGGTTTTTTGGGAATTGTTCCACGAGTTGGGTCATTTATCTTGCAACCTGTCAATGCTCTTCATTTTATGTAGGAAAAACGTCTGTCATTGAGGATTAGAATAGGGGAACATAGAAGCAATATTAGAAATAAGAAAATTACAAATGCCCTTTACCAACATACAGTTAAACACCCTACTGCCAAGTTTATGTTCACCATTATAGATCGTATTGCGGGTGACAGAAGTCACCAACAGGGGTGGGAAAATATACTTACACATAAAGAGAAATATTGGATCATACACTTAGGTGCCTTATTTCCCCCAGGTATCAATGACCATCTTTAATCACATTTGTTATTTAAGGATATCATTCTTATGGCCAAATTTGTGTGTTACACTAATGACTCTTTATGGATAGCACATATTTATACTCCCTATGGTTACAGTATTATTTTGCATTACCATATTATGTGGATGTAATTTTTGTTGTATTTAGAGTATAAATGAAATATAACTATATTTAGTTTCATGTTACACAAACTTTATCCATGATCATTTGGATTTTCATATACATTATTATGTATACACATGCCAAGTTGGCATTTAAGGTCTTATTAGACCATAGTACTATCTTAAGATTGGATATTGAATGACTGGCAGATACTATAAATAGTATCAGGTGTTTTGTTGTTGGCTCTCCATTTTTTGTATTTTTTTTGGTGTATTTTTTTGGGGTGCTCCACTGAAGGTTATACCGAAACCGGTTTGGAGCTTGGGGTAGATTTATATATCCCTATGTGACTTTTACAGCTTAATAAAGCTTTTTGGAACAACTTATGCTGGCCGTTGTTCTCTTATTTCTGATTATACTCAGTAGTTGCTGGAGTGAGATAAAGGTTATTTGCTTGTGAAGGGAGTGTGCGTGTAATGTACAGTACCTGTAAGTACTGATGGCTTTGGTGCACTGGCTGAACATTGAGCTATCTTTGGGAGGAGATCTCTTAGGTTACGAATACTACAATAATGAAGAGACTGACATCTACTGTTATGCTAACATCTAACACAACTGTACTTTCAGTGGTGCCATGGCCCAATTCCCTTAGTATGAATACCTCTGTCTCCCCTGGGAAGTGTCCACTGACATGAGTCTAACCAACTGCTTGGGAAGTGAAGTGCACATCTAAGTACTTGACCACAGCATTTTCTGCTCTACACAAACAATTGTAATATGACTCATTCCTCAATGCTTGGCATCTTCCTAACATAGGCAGGAGGAAGGGCTCACTAATAACTGTTATACTATTTTTACTGATTAAGTGAATCACAATGTCCTTGTCCTAACAGATAATGACTAACAGTTGCAGAAGGCAATATAATGAATGCCTACTCAACAAGCAATTATCACCTGTGTCTGAGCATGCATAACTTTGCAAGTCATTAGCACAGTGCATACAGCACTGAATCATTATATTACTTTTCAGGCAAAACTGTCAGCAGCTGTCACAGTTATTCACATAACTTTAAGTCATTATCACATTGATCAATGCAAAACTCAGATTCCTCACCCTGCTTTTTCCATGTACATGTGCCCTTTTTGAGTACCCCTTGTCAGTTACTGGCAAAGCCCTTCGGCACCAATGCCAGGAAGGTCCCTTTTCAGTCTTTTTTCCCAACTGCTCTTGTGTTGGTGGATGCATCGCGGGGGGCATACCCAGCCACCATGGATCTTGTGATCCACCTGGATCGCAGTTGGGAACTTGGAGACTCTTCAGCTCAGTCCCATAGTGCTGCTGTCCTAGGTAAGCATGGCCTTGGGGGTGCCATTGTGATGCAATGTTTCCATCTGGGAAAGGACACATGCAAAAAGACACAGCCTGGGTCAGTCTTGGTCTTTTGACATATTGTCTTGGTGTAGCTCTCCACTCAGTCTCCCTCCCTTCAGGTGTGGTCAATGTATGCAGGTGAGGGTAGTAAATGTATGAAGGTCAGGGGAGCAATTAGTGAGTTACTTTAGTCCCTCATCTATTAGATCCATTGCTAAATGGGCACATGTAAAGAGAAAAGGCAGAGATAAGGCAGACTGCTGACACTGAAGGAGGTCGTGAGACAACAGTGGTATCAGCAGTCAGTGGGCAGCCAGTACAGCTGTGGGACACTTCAGATAACCAACATCTGGAACCTCATGCCTGTCCTTGGCATATTAGTGGAGCGGCAGTCCTTACCCTGCTTTTTCTATTTACATGTGCCCTTTCTGTGCCCCCTTGTTATTGTGAAATTTGGTGTTTTCACAGGTAGTAGGTATGTACCTCTGAAGCGTCATCACCACTTACGTACCTAATGCAAATAATACTGCCCCTGTAGATAGGACAGGAGATGTGGATGGGCTAACCAAGTAATGCATATGATATACAAATATATGTTGTATTCCAATACATGTCAAACATCAGTAGTAATCTGTTTGCATTTTCTTTCCTCTGCAGGTTTGTCCACCTTCTAACATTACCATTGCTTCACGACCAGGAGAACGACAAGTGAGTGTGGGTATGTGGCCATTCCTACATTCACTGGGCTGCCAGCCATGCCTCCGAAACTGAAAACCGGTGCACCTTGAACTTCCCCACATCCAGTGTGAAGGTATACTGGATTGCAAGAAGAGGTATGCATTGGAGCGGACTACTGCAGTTGTTGGAAGAGAAGTGTTCCATCTACCCTGAGCCTGACATTCTTGCGCTGCACATTGGAGGGAATGATGTCATCAGTCAACCACTCGGAAGGCTACGGTTTCAAATCACAACAATTTTTGAACACCTGAAGTCTTGGTGGCCACGTTGTCATTTTGTGTGGTCTGATAGAATTCAACAGATATGGAAAACAGCAAACAGTCAACTGGCAGCTCACAAGGCCATACGTTTACAGAATGGGTTCATGCATGGCTTGATGCACAGGGTCAGTGGATCTACAATCTGCCATGACAGCATCACCGCAGAAGATGTTCACCTGTTCAGAAGGGATGGTGTTCACCTAATTGAAGAGGGCATTGCGTTGTTCTTAACCAACCTCCACAATGGCGTGAGGAGAGCTATTAAAGATTGGTAACATGCAGCTTGTGAGAAGAATGGAAAACACCCATGACCAAGTAGGACCAGCATAAGTAAAACTCTATTATGAAATGTGTTGTGCAAAATATATTTATCTGAGTTTGGCAAATAACTGTGCTAAGGAGCTGGTGAGGATGCTGAGAATGAACAACTGTTTCAGGAGAGTGCTACCACCTTACAATCTGTCAGTGACCAACTTGCAATACTTTTTTTAGTCTGGTTTTATCAGGCGTGTGTAGAGTTTAGATGACAGGAAGGGATTACTAATACAGAACTTGATCCCCAAGGTCCATTGCTGAATGGACACGTAAAGAGAAAAGGCATAGGTAAGGCAGACTGCTGACACGGAAGGAGGTTGTGAGACTGCAGTGTTATCAGCTGTCTGAGTGGGTAGCCAGCACAGCTATCTGACAGATGAGATGGCCTTGCCTGCCACTGAAGTCCCATGCCTGTCCTAGGTTCATTAGTGGAGTGGCGGGTCCTTACCTTGCTTTTTCTCTTTACATGTACCCATTCAGCAGTATGTTGGCTACACCAAGAATGTGTACATTTACAATCATGTGTCTACATGGTAAAACTGCTTCTGAATGCTGTACACACGTACATATATCAGTTTTGTTAGGACTCTGGTTATAGAAATTGTGATTTTTTTTCATATTTTGGTAAACTTTGCAAGGGAACATGTCAGTGTGCCAAGTAATACCTCATTTTGAAGAAGTATTGATAGTTCCAACATGGTAAAAGAATGGTGCCTATATGTTGTACACATGTGCAGATAAAGTTTGTTTCAGACTTAGGTTAAGGAAATTATGATCTTTTTTCATATTTTGGTAAATAACTTTGCAAGGGAGCACCTGAATGTGCCAAGTAATACCTAATTTTGAAGACAGTATTGACAGTTCCAACATGGTACAGAATGGTGCCTGTATGTTGTACACATGTGCAGATATCAAAGTTTGTTTCTGACACAGGTTATGGAAATTGATTTTTTTCATATTTTGGTAAATAACTTCGCAAGGGAGCATGTCAGTGCGCCAAGTAATACCTAATTTTGAAGACAATGTTACTCCTTACAAAATGGTAAAAACTGTCTGCGCACTGTACACATGTACAGATCAGTTTGTTTAGTCTTGTACAATTATGAAAGTTATACATTTACAATACTTATTATGCCCATATCTTTGCAAGGGAGCATGGTGATCACACAAATGATGCATAATTTTGAAGCTGACATTCAGATGCACAACTTCTACACTGATATGTAAGCTCTGTGTTACAGGTGATGAGATATTATGGTTTATTTTCAATTATGAGAAATGATGCATCATATCTCTGTGAATATCTCAAGAAAGGAGCATCACACAGTAATGGTTAAGATATCATTTTAAAGCTGATATTCATACCAACAAATTAAATTCAAATTGCATGGGTCTCCATGGTACATTGACCAAGATATTGTGCTTTGCTTTTCCAAAGAGGTAAAAAATATGCACAATATCAACATTCCTTGCCAGATATTTAATAATGACCGATATGCACTATCAACATTTACACTGTTGGAAAGGTCCGAGTCTACTGAACTTTCACGTTTACATTTTTAGTCTAGCTCTTATAGTGGAGTTATGAACATTTGTTTTCTGTATGGTATTACAAATGGATTTTCTGAAAATAAGCTCAGGCTGCACTGTTGTTCCTATGGTGGAATTAAGCAGGCAGCTTTTTCTGAGCTGCTCTGGAGTGAATGAGTTAAGTATTGCAGAATCTGAGGAATACTGGGCATTGCTGTGCTTATCCCTTGTGACTGGTTCCAGGCACAGAATCTTTTCCATTTGTCAGCATAAGATTTTCTAGTACTAGGCCTTCTAGCCTCCAAAATGACATACATCACAGGTTTGCTGAGGGATGCCAAGGGTGAAATTAGATTAGCGACACTGCAAGATTCAAGTTTGGAACAGTGTGTGCAGAATTTGGTAGTTCTCCTGAGACGGTAGGTAAGGTGTCCGAGGCAGGTGCCACAGAGGAAGGTGCAACACAAAGCGCAGGAGTGGGTACCAGTGTTGGCAAGGCCAGTCTGGAGCAATCAATCATTTTTGGTTTGTCCTGTCCGACTTTTAGTAGAACTTTTGAGAGCAGAGGCAGAGGGGGAAAGGCATAGACTGATAGAGCATCCACTTTCCATGCTTTTTTGTGATGAATTCTTGTGCAGAATTTGTCCAACTGATAGTTCTGGGGTGAGGCAAAAAGATGTCTGGACTCCATTTGCATGTCAACATGTTGAAAATTCGTTGTTCCAGTTTCCATTCGTGTGGGTCCATAAGATTTCTGCTTAGTCTGCCAGAGTATTTAGCTTTCCTGGCAGGAATTGAGTTTGTAGTTGTATTTGGTAGGTCAAGGCAGTGTTCCACAATGCCAAGGCTAGTCTGCAAAGGGGGTATGAATGTGTACCCCCCCGCTTGTTTATGTACCACATAACTGTGGTGTTGCCCGTCTATCCTCAATTGTCCTGGATGAAGGTAGTCCTTGAAGGCTGTGAGTGCATTCTGTACAGCTAGCATCTCTGATTGATATGAAGGTACATTTGATTTGGGCTCCATTTGTCCTGAATGCACTTTCCTGCCAAATGAGCCCCCCAAGCATAGTCGGATGAGTCTGTAGTTAGGGTTTGGGCGGCAGGGGGTGGAGTAAATTGCAGTCCCTTGTTTTGGTGGCAGGCCTCTGCCCACCATAGGAACTCTAGTTGCAGGCAAGGTATGATAGGAATCATTGTTTCCATGCTGTGACAATGTTGACTCCATAAACTTTTTAAATACCACTGAAGTTTCCTCATATGCAGTCTTGCATATGGAATTAGATGAATGCAGGAGGCCATGAACCCAAAGGCTTGCAGAATTTGTCTTGCAAATAGCAGGATTTTTGTGGCCACTTGTTTGAAGTAAGTCACTAATTGAATTTGCTTTTCTGGTGTAAGGCAAGTCATCTGGGCAGTTGTATTCAAGCTTGCACCCAGGAATGTAATTTTTTGAGAGGGTACCAGTTGTGATTTCTTTTCGTTTATGGTGTACCCTAGACAAGTTAGAACCCTTTTTACAAACGACAGATGCTTTAGAAGAATGCCCTTGTTTTCTGCCTGTAATAAACAATCATCCAGGTATGGATATATTTGAATATTTCTTTGCCTGCAAAATGCAAATACTGGAGCCAGGCACTTTGTAAAGACCCCGGGTGCAGTAGATAAGCCAAAGGGCAGTGCAGAGAACTTTTAATGTAAGTAGCCTGCTTCGAAGCGGAGGCATCTTCTGCAAGATTCCCTGATTGGGATATGCAGGTAAGCCTCAAAGTTACCAACCAGGCATCTTTGCCTAGCATAGGTAGTAACTGTTGAAGCGTCAGCATCTTGAATTTTGGAATGTCCAAAAATGTGTTTAGAGTGGACAAGTCCAGAATTGGATGCCATGATTTGTCTTTTCTGGGTACCAGGAAAAGTATGGAATAGAAATATTGTCCCTTTTCCTCTTCTGGCACTGGTTGAATAGCTCCCATGTTCATGAGGGACAGAACTAGTTTCTGGGCCTCTGCCCACTGATTTAGGGGCAGGTCTGGCCATCCATTTGGGATTGGCAACATGTGGAAATGGAATCTGTATCCCTGGGATAGTACATTTAAAACCCATTTGTCCTGGGTAATAAGTTGCCAGTTTCGTGCATGAAGTGCCAGTTTCCCCCCCCAAGGGGCGGCTAAAAGATAAGTGCTTGCAGAGCGTAGAGGGAAATCATTGAGACTGTTTACCATAGGGTGGTGCCTTGCTGTTTCCAGATTTGGAGGTGGAGGCACCCCATTGCTTTGTCTTAAAAGTTCCTTGTGACTGAAACCTGTAGCCTTTGGAATGTCTGGATTTGACTTGAGCTGCTCTCGAAGGCACTGGAAAGGACTAGTTCTTAGTAGGCGAGTGCCTACTAAATCTTGGAAGTTGCACTTTAAAAAATCTTTCACAGTTTGCATAGATTTAGCTTTATCTTCCATCTTTAACACTTCTTCAGCCTTATTACCAAAGAGACTGTCCTGTTGTAAAGGAGCATCCAACAATTTTGCTTTAACATGGTCAGGCAGAGTTTGCTCTTTGAGCCAAGCATGCCTTCTTAGCACAGATCCAGTTACAGCAGCCCTGCAAGAGGCCTCCAAAGAATCAAAACCACATAGCAAAGTATGTTTACCAACTTGTTCAGCTGAATGCAATAAAGCCTGTAAATCTTTATTTTCCACACAGTCCGAAATTAACACCATTTTCGGTTTAAGTAGTCCCATGATATGCTGTTGATATTTAAGCATATGAAACAGTTTAAACCTTCTTACCCCACCTATCCAGCTCCCTAGAATCTCTATCAGAAGGGGTAGGATTTTTAGCAGTAGAGGTCTTAATGCCCTTGGGACCCTGAGAAATGGCTTTAGGATCAGCAGCAGGATTTTTGAAAAGGAATTTGAGAGAGTCAGGAACCCTGTAATATCTGTCTGGAGCCGGAGGCAGAGAATCAGGAGCCATACTAGATTCTGAAAAAACATCAACAATGTCTAGAACAGGAGGTATAGCCAAAGGCCTATGCTGAGGAAGAAGAAAATCCCCAAATCCAATGCTCTCTTAAAGTACGTAAAGTTTCCCCCAAAAGAAAAATCCTCAGGGGGAGAAGCAGAAGAAATGGAAGCATCAAGAGTCCTCATAAGTAGCAATAGACAAATCCTGTTCATTAGAAGAGTCAGAAGAAAAAGAATCCCGTTCAGAAGATTCATAATCCATGTCTTGCCTAGGCCTCAGGGGGGGGGTTGGCTAAATCTTCAGCCATTTTGATCATTTGTTTTTTAGGCATAGGGGCCTGTACATGTGGCCCAAGCATCGTTTAGACAAGTAGATTTTGGCCTTAGCTTTGAAGATGGTGTCGGTTTAATATACAAATCTTTAGGCCTGAAAACACCCTCAGAAGCCGGTACCTGCGCAGCGGCTCTGGACCCATCCAAGGTAGAGACATCCGCGGGTTCAATACTTAAAGCACCTCGCGGCATACTGGATTCCGAATCAAAAGTAGCGGGCATCAGGGGCTGCGAAAGCGCCTCACTGAGTACCAGCGAACTAGCGACTGGCTTAGAAGCGTCGTCAGCTTTGGACCTCGATGGCCTGTGTCTGTCTTTCTTTGCGTTTTTTTTTAGGTATTCCGGCAGTCGGATTGCCAACAGACGACATTTCTGGATAGTTGAATAGTGAGCCAAAGTATTTAGAAGCAAAAATATGCAGACGCTTAATAGTGCGTTGATTAAATCTAGCACAAAACCGACAAGGTACGTTATGATCAGGGCCTAGGCAAGGAATACAGTACAAATGAAAATCCTTATGAGATATTTGCTTCCCACAAGTAATGCAATTAACTTTTACTGACATTGGTAAGGAGCAAGAAAAAAAATTTTCCCCAACGGGGTACTTAGCTTTTAGTTGAAGACTTCGGTTCTGAAACTAAAACGAAAATTTTAGGACTCAGCCGACCAGCACTTGCTAACTGCTTCCGCTTCGGGCACCATGCAGCAAGAGAGACTGATGTAATGGCATCAGCTGCATGTTTTATACCCCTGACGACCTGACATCATGGAAGAAGGGATAGCAACCGACGCAGGACCCAAGACTGTTAATCAGGCCCTTATATCCCTGATGACCTGACATCATGGAAGGGACAGCAACAGACGCAGGACCCAAGACTTTGTTAATCAGGCCGACTAAGGGCAACCTGCCAGCAGATTACCCAAATGTAATGACTGCAACAGTGAAACAAGAACATCTTATAACTCAGTAGCCAGACTAATGATCCAAGTTTCATGTGAAAATAATGTTTTCAAAGCTACACCTCTGTACTGACCGATACCAATAGGTCTCCAAGGCAATTTGACTACATCATGTGGTAATATATTTAAATTCTTTAACAGGAAATTATATGACCTTTTCAGGCTGAGGAATGAAATTACAGACCCACATTAATCACTACTGAGGTGGTATTTCATCAGAAGTTAAAAGCAGCAAATATATTTCTTCAGAAAACCCATGCATGTCCAGCGACAAAAAATGACACCAAAACTCCCTGCAAAGACAACTGCAATTTTGTGAGGTAGACAAAAACCTTTTGGGAGTCTTGTATTGCACACTGGACCAAAGGGTCCAAACAGAATTTTGTGTCTTACTATGAACTGTCAAAATGGAAAATGACGTGGCTCAAGTAAATTACCAAATGCAGGGTTTTACAGACATTTCAGAACTTCAGTATGGCATACTATATTATACTTACTTGATGGCATGAGATTCCTTTTCAGGGTACTGAATAATGCATGTCAAAAACATATCTGTACTATGAGGTCATAAGCAAAAAAGTCTTTTCTGCAGAAATGAGATTTTTGCAAATATAAAAAAAAGGGAACACTACAAAGTCATTTCTGGCTCACAATGTCATACTGTCTTATACTTTATTTCCATTAGAAGAGCGTAGGACTTCAGTATGCATGTAACTTCCATTAGCCATTGTGATCAGATCTGTACTGAGCTGTCATAACACAAAAATTTATATCCATTTCTCCAATGTGACCTATCACGAGAAAGATGCCACCAATCAAAGCTTCCCGTATTAATGGAAATGTGTGTGGCCAACTTCAGCACTAAGCTCCCATTTAAATCCTGAAGGGCAGAACAGTACATTTAAGTGCGTTTTGTTTAAGTGTGTACAAGTATGGTTTCTGAAGGTTAAAATGTGGACTGACAAATGTCAAGTGTGCAAAAGTATGAAACAATGAGTTTGATGGGAATTTCAGGGATACCCACACAATATTCTGCAGTCGTTTCTATTCAGTTTGAAAATGCAGTACAGACGTATCAGTACCAATTTACCAAGACAAAAAGTAGTATATAAAAAAAAATATCTTTAATAGGGAAGTTTTCAGTCAACTTATTCATGCTTACAGTCATCTCCAAAATACACCTTCATGCAGTTATATACATTAAAGATCAAAGTTGTATACAAGTCTTTAAAC
>NC_056734.1:502803513-502818513 GCF_019279795.1 Protopterus annectens | reverse complement strand
ATCATATTTTGCAAGGGTCTTGTTGGCATCTTTACCACAGTTATGCAACACGTGGCACAAGTTGTTAACAGGGATTATGTGCGGCATCTCAGTCTGGAGATGTTTAGAAATGGAGTGATGTTTCCAATAAGTGAAAGAAGCATTATCTGCACTATAACTGGACACCTGCTGCAACTGCAGTCCTTTCTGTAATAGTATATCTTTGATTTTTGTAACTACAGATTCAGCAGACTCATTGTGATCTTCGTAAATGTCAAGGAGCTTCTGTTGGATGCCATCACTGCGGTGGAAGTACTGAAGTACCAACGGGAACATTTTTTTATTTCCTTTATTGGAAGCATCAGATGAAATGGAAAAGTATGAAGATCCTAGATCCTGCAGAAAGAGCTCTTCTGAATAAGGTGCAAGTACATTCATCATAATGTTGTCAGCCTTTGCCCCACAACGCACTTTTGTTGCGATTGCCAAATCAGAGGACATTACCTGTGCCAGTCTACTATCACAGTCCAAAGACATGCGAGAGTGATTATGTTTCATCCCATGGTACACTGATGTAACCTCTGCTGCAGTAACTTTGAAAGACTGTCTAGATGGGGAATGTGTCTGGGCACATTCTGGTATGAAGGAGTTCTGCTCCTGTAATTGCAGGCTTTGCTGATGCCGCTCAGACATTTGGTGACGCTTCAGGGCCTTTTCCTCAGCCCCCTTGATGGGGAAGGTTATTTTGCAGAAAACGCACTTTGCCAATGCATCCGCATTAGTCACAGAACGCACCCACTTGTAGTTTTGCTCCAGAGCCTTACCACTACTGCAGAAGCCTTTAGTTTTCTTTGCAGGAGCCAGTGATATAGTGGCACTTTCAGTCCCTCTTGCATCCAGTCCTCTTTTCCCAAAAGCAGCCATTGTGTCTTGTACAGTGTCCTTGTGTTCTCTAAAATGGAAAAAAAAAATATTAACTCAAACCCATTAATTGGAAATTTCAGTTCTTCTAAATTGGAAATACAAAGCTGAAAAATTAAACTCAAATTAAAGATTGCTGAGCAGATCATCCCCACAAACTACTTTGCATTTGTAGAACTCCCAACACACATACACGCAGTTTAGTAAACTTGCAAGTTGGGATAGCACAATTTCCTAAAAGTACAGTTTTGTACCTTCCATAAATGTAGATGAGTGCTAATACAGCTGCAGTCATAACAGATGGGTTTTCCTGCCGTCAGGCGGGTCCTCGGTCGTCCGAATTCCAAAGTCTAGGTCCGGCGTCGGTTGTCGTCGCTTCCTCCCTGACGTCAGTGCAACAGGGGTATAAAAGATCCAACAGACGCCATTTTCTTCAGTTTTTCTTGCCCCAGATGTCAGGTGCCCCCCAGAAGGAAGGCAATACATAAAATTATGTAATAATGCAATGCAATACAATCAAAAAACAGTAGTTGCAAGCAAATAAACCATAAAAGAATACCCCAAACAGGTTGTATGAGGAGGTGTTAGCAGCTAGGCCTGTCCCAAGAGGGGAAGGAGGGAGGGGAACCTGGACTGCAGCTGTATTAGCACTCTAACATCTACATTTATGGTAGGTACAAAACTGTACTATGTTCATCGTGCATACAGCTGCAGTCATAACAGATGGGTAGAATCCCAAAGCTATAAAAGGGGCACTAGGTGGAACTAGGAGCAGCCATGATGCCCTGCAAGACTGCAGTGGCAAAGCCTGCTCTAGATTTGGAGTATAATGGTAGGTGATAGTGCTTGGAGAAGGTATGTACGGAAGTCCAAGTGGCTGCTTCCAAAATATCTTTGGTAGGAACCCCCCTGAGGAAAGCTGCAGAGGTAGCTGTGGCCCTTGTGGAGTGAGATCTGATGCCTGCAGGTACAGATTTACCATGAAAAGAGTAACAAAAGCGTATGCAGTGGGCTATCCACTTTGAGATGGTCTGTTTGGAAATAGGCTTCCTTTGAGCTCCTGCAGCACAGGACACAAAAAGAGTTGCTCGGATTTTCTGAAAGGCTTTGTTCTGTCCCAACGCAGCTGTCTGAATGTCCAAGGAATGTAGTAGTCTTTCCCCTTTGTTTTGAGGATTAGGGTAGAAGGTAGGTAAGTGGATAGCCTAATTCAAGGCTATCCTGGATACTACCTTTGGCATAAAGGACGGATTGGTTCGTAAGGTAACTCTGTCCTGATGGAAAATGATGAAAGGCTGCACAGCCATGAGGGCTTGTAGTTCCGAAACCCTGCGAGCTGAAGTGATTGCCAGGAGGAAGGCTCTTTTCCAAGACAAGTATTGCAGTTCTGTTGAAGCAGCTGGCTCAAAAGGAGGCAAGGTCAGTTTTTCTAGTATGAAATTGAGGTCCCAAGCAGGTACTGGTTGTTTTCTTGGGAGTTTTATATTCTTAGCCCCTCTGAGGAACTGTCTTAAGAGGGGGTGAGAGAATAAAGGAGGATCAGTGTTGTATTCTGCAGAAATGGCTGAGGCATGGATTTTGATGGAGGAGAATGAAAGTCCACTGCTTAGCATCTCAGCTAGGTACTATAATATTTGGGGTAAATTCAGTATTCTAGGATTTTTACCCTTTTTCTCATTCCAGGCACAAAACAGTCTCCATTTTGCAGAGTAGGCTTTTCTTGTAGAAGGTCTTCTGGCCTCCAAAATGACATCCTGCACCTCCTTGGAGAGTAGAGCCTGTTGTGAATTTAAGGAATCTTCCATGCGGCTAGATTGAGTGTTTTCAGCTGACTGAATAGTTTTGAAGTTGCGCCGAGTCAGCAGAAGAGGCATTAGAGGCAGGATCCATGGTGGGGAATGCGTCAGGCTTTTCAGCAGTGGGTACCAGTGTTGTCTTGGCCAGTCTGGAGCAAGGAGAATCATCTTTGGTCTGTCTGCTCTGGTTTTTAATAGAACTTTGGGCAGCAGAGGGAGAGGTGGAAAGGCATAAACTGTCATTGTTGCCCAACTGAAGGAGAGTGCGTCCACTTTCCAGGCCTGTGGATGAAAGGTCCTTGAGCAGAATTTTGCCAATTGGTGATTTCTGTTGGAGGCAAAGAGATCTATGTCTGGCCTTCCCCATGCTTAAGTTATCTTTGTGAAAACTTGAGAATGCAACTTCCATTCGTGTGGATCTGTCGTATTTCTGCTTAGGTTGTCTGCCAGTGTGTTTTCCTTGCCTGGCAGGTACTGTGCTTGTAGCTAGATTTGCAATTCCAGAGCCATGTTCCAAAGAGACATGGCTTGCCTGCATAGGGGGTATGAATGGGTACCTCCCTGTTTGTTTATGTATCACATTACTGTGGTGTTGTCCATCCTTATCAATAGCTGGCCTGGATGCAGCAGGTCTTTGAAAGCTAAAATAGCATTTATTACTGCTAGCATTTCCTTCTGATTGATGTGTAGGTGCTTTTCTTTTTGGGACCATTTGCCCTGAATGCACCGATCTGTCATCTGCGCCCCCCCCCCCCCAAGCGTAGTCCGAGGCGTCTGTTGTGATGATTTGATTTGCTTGAGGCTTGCAGAATGGGAGACCTGTGTTTCTTTGGCATGATTGAGCCCACCACAAAAATTCCTTTTGAAGACATGGAATTAGTGGTATTACTGTTTCCAAACTGTGGCTGTGTTGAGACCATAAGTTCTTTAGGTACCACTGAAGTTTCCTCATATGCAGCTTTGCACATGGGATTAGTAGGATGCAAGATGCCATGAATCCCAGAGCCTGCAGGATTTTCCTTGCAGTCAGCCTGGTGAAAGTTGCCAGTTTTCTGAAGTATTGAGTTAGTTGCCCTTGTTTCTCTGGCGTGAGGTAGGCCATCTGGGTGTTTGTATCCAAGCTGGCACCCAGGAAAATTACAGTTTGAGAGGGTATTAGCCTTGATTTCTTTTTGTTGACTGTGTATCCCAGAGAATTCAACAACATTACAAATGCCATGTGTCATAAGTATGTGCTTTCTGTCCGCTTGGATCAGGCAGTCGTCCAGATATGAGTATATATGTATCCCTTGAAGTCTGCAGTAGGCGATTACTGATGCCAGGCATTTCGTGAACACTCTGGGCGCAGTAGATAAGCCAAAGGACAATGCAGAGAATTGATAATGGGTTGAACCTGCAAGAAATCTGAAGTTATCTTCTGCAATCTTGTCCGATTGGGACATGCAGGTATGCCTCCTTGAGGTCCAATGTTACCAGCCAAGACTCCTTGCCCAGCATGGGAAGAAGCTGCTGTAATGTGAGCATCTTGAATTTTGGCACGAGTAAAAACGTGTTTAGGATGGTTAGGTCCAAAATAGGTCTCCAATCTTTTCCCTTCCTTGGTACCAGGAATAGTCTGGAATAAAAACCTTGACCCTGTTCTTGTACAGGTACCTCTTGAATAGCTTTCATGTCCATGAGATCTGAAATTTGTTTTTGTGCCTCTGCCCTTTGATTGTGTGGCAGGTTTGGCATGCCTCTCATTTTTGGAAGGGTGTGAAAGTGAAATCTGTAGCCTCTGTCTAATGTCCAGAATCCATTTGTCTTTTGTGACAATATGCCAATTTTTCGAAAATAATGCCAGTTTTCCGCCTAAAGGTGCTGCCATTTGAGCCTTGCTTGGCATGCAAAGGGGAAAGTTATTGGTTCTGCTTTCTGAATGGCTGCGAACTAACCTCACCACCTTTTTGTGTGGGTGTTTGCCATTGTCTGCCTCTAAATGATCCTTGAGATTGCCCTCTACCCCTCGGGCGCCTATATCTACCTCTTTGGGGTCTGTCCATGGCTGGAAAGGACCAATTTTTGCTAGGCCAATTTCTACTGAAACGTGGAGGTTGTACCTGTAGGAAATCTTTTACTGTTTGCATTGATTTTGCCTTCTCCTCCATTTTCTTTAATACCTCCTCAGCTTTAACACCAAACAATACATCTTTTTACAGAGGGGCATCTAGTAATTTAGCTTTGACATGATCTGGTAAGGTTTGCTCTGAGCCAGGCATGTCTACGTATGACTGATCCTGTAACAGCAGCCCTACATGAGGCCTCTAAAGCATCAAAACCACATTGCACTTGTTCTGCACTATGCATCAAATCCTGCAACTCCTTCAAAAGTCTGGTTGTTCAGGTTGTGACATTTTGTTTCTCAACTGTGATAACAGAAATTGCTGGTACTTTAACATATGGAACTGACAGTTTAATGCCCTCATGGTTAAGGTGGCAGAGGTGTAAACCTTTTCCCCCCACCTCTCTAAAGCTCTGGAATCTCTCTGAAGGTAATGGATTTTTAGCAGTGGAGGCCTTAATTCCCTTGGGACCCTGTGATATAGTTTCCGGGTCAGCCGCATGGCTTTTGTATAGGAATTGGTGTGAGTCAGGAAACCGGTAATACCAGTCAGGCTTGACTGGAGCTGGGAGGTAAAGAATCTGGGTTAAGGCAGGCCTCCGAATACACGTCATCTAGAATGTCTAAGACAGGAGGTATAGCCAGAGGCCTGTGCTGAGGGAGCAAGAGGAAATCCCTAAGCCTTTTCTTGGAGTCTCGAGTACTCTTACCCTGAGGGAACACTTCCACTGGGAAGGCCATGTAAGGTTTCCCCAAAAGAGTAATCCTCGGGGGGGGGGGCACAGAGGGAATGGACTCCTCTGCATCAGAATCTTCAAAAGGGGAGTAAGAATGTTCCTGGTCTTCAGAATGTTCTGAAATAATGGAGGCCTGGTCCGAGGAGGGGGATTCTTCCTCCACTCTGGGTCTTTTGTCCAGGGGGAGTTGAGAACCCCTAATAAGAGTAATCAAATCCTCAGCCATTTTGAGCATCTGCTTTTTAGGCATGGGGCCTTGAGAAGGGCCCTGTGGAGCTTGTTTTTTAGTATGCATGGCTGATTTAGACTTAGTAAAAGCCTTGATGGAAAAAGAAGAGGAAGGCCTGTAGACACCTTGAGAGGTGGCAGGTCTATCTAAACTGAGTTTCACCGCCAATAGTGGCTTCGGTATCTGTAGTCTGGGTGTGGGCCGAAGAGCCTGCGACCTCGGGCACAGAAGACACCGCCAATGAAGCGTCGTCGGTAGTCAGGGGATGCGTAGGCGCCTCACTGAGCACCGGTCCACCTGTAGTCGGCTTTGGCGTGGTGTCGGTAGAAGTCGCAGACCTTGTATGTCGGTCCTTATCTTTGTGTCTTTTACTTAAAACTGGAGTCTGAGTATCCGACGACATAATGCAATTAAATTTTTTGCCGAAATAGTGTTGGGCGAACTCTGCCCGACGGTTAATAGTGCGTCTGTTGAATGTAGCACAAAAACGACAGGCCGAGACGTCGTGGTCTGGGCCTAGGCGAGGAATGCAGAGGGAATGAAAATCCTTATGCGGTATTTGCTTCCCACAAGAAATGCAATTATTAACTGTCTGACATCGGTCAGAGGCGAGAAAAGTTTCCCCAACGGGGTACTTAGCTTTCAAGAAGACTTTGGTTGAAAAATATTCGTAATCTCAGGAGCTGGCCGACCGGCACTTGCGAACTGCTTCTGCTTCGGGCACCACGCGGCAAGAAAGACTGAAGAAAATGGCATCAGCTGGATCTTTTATACCCCTGTCGCACTGACGTCAGGGAGGACGTGGCGACAACCGACGCCGGACCTAGACTTTGGAATTCGGCCGACCGAGGACCCGCCTGACGGCAGGAAAACCCATCTTATGACTGCAGCTGTATGCACGATGATCATCAAGCAAAATTTTATCTTAAGCAGTAAGAGTAAAGCATGACTGTACACACTAACCACATGCTCTGCAAACTGCAGCACATATAACAAAAACAAATATGTTGGCCTTAAATAACTCCACCCAAGTGGAAAGCTTTTCTTTCACAAACTGATTCTCCTTCCCTGCCACATACAGAAAAAAGCATTTATTTATTTTAGGTATGAATTTGTCTGCCTTTCTGGGAAATTGCACCTTTCCTATGTTTGTTTCATCTATTACGTAACATAAGCTAGGATGACAGAGCAATTCGGTTAGATCACTGATGCAAGCTACAGAATCTTTAAAAAATGACATCTCTAATGTTAGTATTTAAATGTGCCTGAACAGTCACATTACAAGCATCATACCCAGATAAACAGAGTAGCTTGGAGCTATAGTTCAGGAGTTTAACAAAAGAAACTGCTGGAAATTTACAGTTCCGAGTTTAACAAAAGAAACTGTTGGAAATTTAGTATGTTTATATTTACATCTGAAAAGTGTATGTGGAGTTTTTTTTTTTTTTTAATATCACAAATCAGCTTTATTTCCACTTAAATCAAACTAATAGTACCACGTAAAATGAAATATTTTCATCTACCTCCCTGAGTTTTGTAAGTTCTTGAGTCTGCACATTTTTGAAAAAGTGCAGATTACTTTCTTGGGGTGTTTGTTATAGCATTTTTGCATTATATATACATATACAGAATTTATCTAAGGAAGTCAATGAGTGGACGGGGGGGGGGGGGATAACAGAAGCAATTAAACTACAGTGTCAAAAATTTGAATGCAGCATAAAGCAGGATCTAGGATCTTCATATTTCTCCAATGCATTTCACAGGGGTCAGATTTCTCACACTTTGACATAAAGCAATTGAGTTAGTTGCTCATTATCAAAGAATAACAAATATTCATTAAAATGCTGTAACAGAGATGACCACTAAGACAGGAGAAAAGACCACTACAGTAAAACATCTCTCATTATGTGTTTGTCTCTATCACTACAAAATGACAATAGGGAGGCAAAAACGATTTTAAAAGAAAATTTTGCAACATGGAGCCCTTTCAGGCCATTTTGAGGTAAAACAAGTTGCAAAAATAAACCACTTACATTGATATAGAAACAGTAGTAATGCAGGGATGTACAAGATGTGCTGAAAAGCTTTCTTTGGTCCTTTTTGGGGTAGTTATCTTTTAAGCTAAAGCAAGAAAGTGGGCATTTAACCATGTAATGCACAATATATGCTTTGGCAAGTAGAGGCAGCAACAAAACATGTTAAAATTAAGCTGTACGCCCAATCCATGTCATTATGTTACCTGCTTCTTGAAGTTGTCCCTTTCAGAAGGCACTTCTTCGTTCAGCTTGGTGCCTGCTACTGTAGCAACCAGGAATTGACAGTACAATGTGCCAAGTTCTGAGTTCTCAAAAGAAAAGTAGCAAGCTGTCTGCCACTGCAATCTTCACAAAGGAACTAGAGAAAAACACATTTGAAAAGGAGACTTCAGCAGCGAGGTGGACCACCACAGTACAGTCAAAAGGAGTTTACCTGTACCTTAGGCAACTAAAATGAGACCACTGAATACAGCATAACAAAAGGTAATGGCAGCATGCAGCATTCCATATCCCCCTCCCCCCTGTACACAAGCAGCATTCCACCCCTCCACCCCCTATACACATGCAGCATTCCACATCCCCCCACCCACTAAACACATGCAGCATTCCACATCCCCCAACCCACCTATACACATGCAGCATTCCAAATCCCCCAACCCGCCTATACACATGCAGCATTCTACATCCCCCAACCCGCCTATACAAATGCAGCATTCCACATCCCCAACCGCCTATACAAATGCAGCATTCCACCCCCCCTGAAACATGCATTATTCCACATTCCCCCACCCCCCTGTACACATGCAAGCAACCCTGGTGGTGAGGCAGCAATTGCAATACAGTTGCCCAATTCCTAAACAAGTGGAAGAAAAACTGCCCTTAAGCATGCAAGTAGAAGCACCAACAAGACACTTTTCTTAAGCACTACAAACTATCATACATAGCAGCAATGTAGATACCCTCTATGCAAGTAGCTGCAATGTACATACACTCATGTTTAACAGCAGTGAAAGGAAAAAAAATCCATTTGTTTCTCTTACCTTGCTTCTTGAAACTGTAGTACGGCCCCAACTTCTTCCCTGAAAAAGAAAGAAAGTGTTACGCAAAGGCATCTTCCTTTCTGCTGCTGTAGTGTGCCTACAACTGTCCGACTGAAGAATCCCAGGGCTGAGTAGTCAGACTCGTGTCTTCCTGTAAACATTTATTTATTTTTTTATTTGCAGTTTGCCAGGACAGTCCATTGGGCTACAAGGAGCCCGTTTTCAATGGAGTCCTGGGGAGAAAAACTCAAGAAAAATACAAATACATAGTACACACTGCACATATACATTACAGATTATCTCATAGGAATACAAAGTAAATATGATAACAAAAGGTTAACAATGATCGAATACATCAGTATAGTTCATTAAACAGCAATATAGCAGCATAGGGTAACTTAAGTAGTTGGTCAACTAGTTTAACAGAGCTGTGGAACTATAGGAGGCAGTGATGGCGTATTTAGTTCTAGGAGAGCAGGAAGTGATATTAGAAGGATTAGGTAAAATGGGAACAGGAGTACTTCCATTGTGAAGTTAGGTGCGAGTGCAGCAAGGTTTTAACTGAGGAGAGACTGCTGGTGATGTGGATAGGAGATGGTAGAGAATTCCAGAGGCGTGCAAGCGAGGAGGACATTAGGCGATTCCCAGCTGGACGTGTGGGTTTGTGCAATTTAATTAGTTTTTGATAAGATCTTGGAAGTCGTTCTGGTTCATGCATTTCAAAGGTAGTGGCTAGGGAGGGACAAAGAGGGGTTGTAAATGAGTTTGTGTGCTTGGATGAGTTGGGTATAAGCGAGGAGGTTAGGTAGCTCAAGCCAGTTTAGTTGGAGAATTACAATGGTGAGAAATGGCTCTGTGACCTGCCGCAAATTTTGATATGTTGTTACAGCAAGAGGATAGTTTTGTTTTGAGGGAGGATTGCTGGTTGGTGAGGATAGATGCACCATATGAGGGAAAGGATGAGAAGTATTGGCTAGTATGAGCCCGGTGGAAGGAGAGATAACGATTATGGTGGTATAGCATACCAAGCTTTTTTGTGGAGTTTGATATTTACTTGTAAAGGTTTGCCGAATTTTAGTTGATCATTTAGGAGTACTCCTAGTAGTTTAGTGTCATACTTCTAGGATAGTATTGTTTTTGCTTGTAATTATGAATTAGTGTTTTATCTAGGGAGGAGGTTTTGGAGGTAGTGAATAAAAAAAAAGTAAGTACTCACCATAACGTTCCATGTTTGTAGTCCAGCTCGCCTTCATTCTTACACATGGGTTCGGAGCAGATCCTCTGCTCCGACTCGGCCTTTTTACAAGCTCAAAGTCTTCTAGTTGGCTCGTGGCTAGGTAGGTATCCCATGGTGCACCAGTGCAATCCCCAGATCTTGTTTGCTGCTAAAAGAAATAACCATATAGAAAGAACCCAATAATAAAAAGGTCTACAATGAATAATATTTTTCTGTCTCCAGATACTTCCAGGATGGGGGTAGGAGGGTGGGTTCGTAAGAATGAAGGGCGAGATGGACTACAAACATGAAACGTTATGGCGAGTACATAACTTATGTTCTGTTGTCCTATCTAGCCTTAATTCTGACAAGTGGGACAGCGTCCCTAGCACCTTATTCTTGGGTGGCTCAAGGAAAAATACTCCCGAGTACCGTGGAACCAAAGGATGCTCTACCCCTAGAGGTCAAATCCAATTTGTAATGAGTAAAATGTGAGAGGTAGCCACAGTTGCTGCCTCACAGATATTATCAAGTGGGGACCCTGTCTCATAGAATGAGCCTTAATTTTGAAAGGTAAAGGCTTACCATCAGAAGTGTAAATGTGAGCTATACAGCTAGAGATCCAATTAAGAGTGCGTCACTTTGGAAACTAGTAGACCTAATCTGGAGTCGGAGAAGGAAATAATTGGTCCGACTTCCTGAATTCCTTAGTCCAGTGCAAATAAAAACGTAATAGTCTATAAACATCTAATTGATGAAACCTGTATTCTGCCGAGTTGGAATGATTAGGGAAGAACACCGAAGCTCTATGGATTGGTTCAAAGTGTTATGGGAACAAACCTTGGGGACAAAGGATGGATTAGTTCGAAGAGATACTCTGAAATATCAGATAAGGGGGTTTGACAGACAGTGCTTGTAACTCTGACACTCCTCTAGCAGATGTGATTGAAATTTCTGTCTTGGAAAAGGCAATGAATGAGAAGGCTCAAAGGGTGGAGACATTAAATTTGGATAGCAGAAAATTCAAGTCCCATGAAGCAACCGGTTCCTGAAAGGGGGGTTTTAAAGTGGCACCCTTTAAGGAAGGTCTTTGCACAACCTATGTGACATCAGATTAGAATCTTGTAGACCTAGATGAAAATTAGAAATCGCTGCCAAATGAACACGGATTGTGGCAGCCACAGATCCCTGGTGGAAAAGTTCAGACAAAATTCCAAAACCACTGGAATAGAAGCATTATAAGGGTCAACATTCTTTTCCTCAGCCCAGACAGGGAGAACCTCCTCTATTTACTGGAATATAATTTCCTAGTGGAGTGTTTATGAGAGGATGTAAGGATACGAGTCACAGAAGGTGAGAAGGCGTGAAGCCTGACTAAGGATGGAACTGGAGCAGCCAAGCTGTCAAATTGAGGGTGTGTAGGGTGGGGTGAAACGAGCCTGACATGTGCATCAAGAGATCTGGCACTGGGTCCAAAATCCACAGATCTAGAAGGTGAGGCCCAAGAAAGGGGAACCAAACCTGTCAAGGCCAGTAAGTAGTAAAGAGGATCAGTTTGCTTCCCAGCAATTTCGCTTTCCGAATCATCTTGGATATGAGAGGAAAGGAAGGGAAAGCATAAAGGAGACCCAGAGGCCAATCGTGAACAAGTGCGTCTCTCGGTGACTCCCCCCGGAGGGAGGATGAGGGAGAAATAGCTGCTGCATTTGGCATTGATTGGGCTGGCAAAGAGATCGCAGCAAAGCTGTCCCCATCTGCAGAAAATCTGCTCCGCTATTTCCTACTTCAGAGACCACTCGTGAGACATCAAAATTGCCTAGCTGAGCTTGTTGGCTATCATGTTGGTTGTCCCCGGGATGCGAGTCGATACCAGAAAGCGCTGGGAAGATATCGCCCATTTCCAAACTCGAATGGCCTCGGAGTGGGTATGATCTGGTTCCGCCTTGTTTGTTGATATATTGCAATCGTCCCAAGAGGAAGAAAATCGTGAAGTGCTTGCAACGCCAGCAGCACTGCCCCTCATCTCTAGAACATGGATATGCAGATGAGCCTCGAGATCTTGCCATGTGCCTTGGATAGTCCTGTCTAGACAATGCCCCCCCCCCCCCATCTGTGAGGCATCCGTGGTCACAGTGGCAACGGGTTGGCGAGGGACAAATGGAGTGCCCTTGGTTAACTGATTGGGTTGAATCCACCAAATGAGGTTAGTCTTGCAAGAGTCTGTTTAACAAAATGTGATTAGTTAAGAGTAGTTGTTGGATCACTGGACGACAGGAGCCACTAAAGAATCCAACATGTGTAGTCTGGCCAGCAGTACTAGTAGTATGGTAGAAGCCATGGTCCCTAGAAGCTTCAGTTACAGTCTTGGCTTTGACTTTCCGGAGGGGGAGAAGACGGTGAATTTGAAGAACCAGATTCTGTGCCCTTTCTACTGGAAGTAGAGCCAACATGGCTACTGTGTCTATTTCTGCGCCTATAAAAATCACAAATTTTTGAGGGCAGGAAAGCAGATTTTTCCCAATTGATAGTAATCCCCAACTGGGCACAGAGTTGAATAGTAGCGTCCTTGGTCTGAAGTAGATGCCTGGTGGGGGAGGTCAGGAGCCAGTCATCCAGATATGGAAACACCTGGAATCCTCGACATCTCAGGTGAGCTGTCACGACTGCCATACACTTGGCGAACACCCTGGGGGCTGTGGTGAGACCAAAGGGCAGAGCAAAAAACTGGTAGTGACTGGCTCCCAGCCGGAAGCGTAGATAACTCCTTGACGCCCTGTCCATTTGTATGTGGTAGTAAATGTCTTGGAGGTCTACTGAGCACATCCAGGTGTCTTTCCCTAGTAATGGGAGTATAGACTGCAGTGTCACCATGGGGAACTTGTCCTTCTGTACAGATTCGTTTAATTTGCCGAGGTCCAAGATTGGCCTCCAGTCCCCCTGTATGTTTTGGCAGTAAAAAGAATCTGGAGTAAGTTCCAAATCCTATTTGGTCTGCGGGGACCATTTGGATGACTTTCTGCCAGCAATTTGTTGACCTCCACAGTTGCTGGATACCTGTGATTGGGTGGAACATCTGGGATCCTCTTGGGAACATGAGGTGGCAGAGAAAACTGTATGGAATAACCTCGTGATAATTCTTCATATCCATCCATCTTGAGTGATACTTAGCCAGGCTTCTGGATACAAAGATATGCAACCCCCGACCGGCTCCATAGAAGCACAGACAGGCCCCACATCAGGAGCGCTGGTAAGGCTGGCCCTGAAATGAATCACGGCCTCCCTGGTTTGCGGTACGCCCCTACCTCTAGGCAGACGTCTACCATTTCCTCCTTCTCCTCTGCCTTTGAAGGAGGAGTCACCCTGTGCATCCTGGAAAAACCTCTGGTACTTCTTGAACCACATTTTACCACCTCTGTGACCCTTGGGATACAGTCTAGAGGGTATGGCAAAACGTACTCCCATAGCAAAGTGAGTTTTCCCTTTTTGTTAGCACCGGGAGAGTGTCCTTTACCTTTGGTCCAAACAATAAAGAACAGTCAAAGGGGGCGTTGGTAAAGGTAGACTTGAACGGTTCCGCAAAATTACACAAGCGCATCCAGGAATGCCACTTTAGGGAAATTCCTAAACCTGCTGCTCTGCTCGCTCCATCGGCTGCATAAAAGAGGAGCCTCATGGACGAGTTGACAACAGAATTCAAAGTGGACAACTGGGCAGACACCTTCTCAGGGACTCCCTCAGTGGATGTACCTTGCAGAGACTAACTCCTTATGGTGATCTCTCTGAAGCCTCGTGAAGTGTAAGGTAGTTCAGCGATGTAAGAGTAAATGCTGACGAAAAGATATGCTTCCCGTATCTGTCCATCGTTCGAGATTCCTTATTCGGCAGATGAACAGAAGTAGTAGTCTCTGCTAACTCCTTCTTAGTGGCCGCCGCCACCACCATGGCATCTACGGGAACACCCTTTGAAAAAATTCCTTCTCCTTGAGAGCAGATAGAAACTTATTTGGTCTCCTGGGGACTGGCTCCACAGCATCAGGGGTATCCCACACCTTCCGACTAACTAGCTCAAACAGCTCGAAGGGTGGAAACACCCAAGATGGCTGAAGGTTGAGACCCGAAAGCCTTCAGGTATACAGACTCATCAGAAGGGGTGACAGTGGGCCAGCCGCAGCTCTGCTTAATGCTCTCCAGGATGTCTACAAAAAGGAGACATCAGAGGATGGTTCCCGAGGGTAAGAGACTTGTCCTGGGAGTCTAAATGCTTCCTCTTGCATGTCCTCTTCCGTAGGGGCTCCTCAGAAGGATATTCCGGGGAGGTCCAGGAAGAATGGGGGCCACCAGCCGGTGGCTCCCAAGGCTGCGGATCTCTGCTGTCCAGAGAGGGAGTAGGTGCTTTAAGGGGAAGTGTGTCGGTACCCCTGGTAGGAGCAAATGTTCGGGACAGCACACTCCTCTTGAATGCCGACCTCTCCGGCTTGGAGGAGACCAAGGATGCCATCGGTTTCCAGAGCCATCGGCTCAGAGAAAGATGCAGGGTCAGAGCTCGCCCTAGCTGACGTGCCGAGAGGAAGGTTCTAGCCGACATGCCGAGAGGAAGGCTCGGAACCGAAGAGGTTTGGTTCCAGGCGTCCCTGTTGGGGCTGACCGGGGAGCTTCAGCTCCTACACACCACGGACGGCAGAGTGTATCGGAGCGGAACTCTGCTCTGAAACAACCTAAAGGGGAGCTGGAACAGAGGGTTCCACCAGCGGTACCGAACACTCCGGCTCAGAAAGTCCAGCATGGCTCGGAGGAGAAATCACAGAAGGGGTGGCGATCTCAAGTGGCCCTGGAACTGACTGGGTCGGAGCCAACATTTTAGGTAAGGTAGAGGACTTCAGGAGTCTCAGCACTACTCTCTCCACATAATCTTCCGTTAAGCTCCTGGAAGATCTGGAAGACAGAG
>NC_056734.1:502761013-502793513 GCF_019279795.1 Protopterus annectens | reverse complement strand
ACAAAACTTACATGTTTTTCATTAATATTTAGTACAGCAGATGTTTGATGCAAACTTCCAAGGTATGCAGGTCTTGCTCATTTATCCTTCTGCCACCATACCTACCAATCCCTTCTCCATCAGGCTGAATCCTCATCATCTTCCATACACATGACATGCCCAATATTATATGGGGACAACAGCCACCAGGGGAACAAGCCACACTGGCACCCATGAGGAGTATTTCTAACTCTACTGGTATCCTACCAACATCGCAGAGACCCTTGGCCACACAATGCATGAAATGGCAAAGCCCTATCATCACTGACTGGGAAACAAAGCCACTGCCCACATTCTCAGTGCATGCTTTGCTGGTTCCAGCAAGCCTCCGCTTGCACCAGAGCATCAGCAAACCAACCAAGAACCACACTTTCCCTCGCAGTGATAAAACAAAGCCCATCCTCCCTGTCAGCAACCTCTGGCAGCAGAGCAGTTACTCGCAGGCTGCTTTCGGCTGTATTCATGGCTTATCACTATATGCCATGCAGCTGGGGTAGATATTTTATATTTGTGTGAAAAAAGTGGAAAAGTGAGAAACAAGCTGGTGAATATGGTACCTACCTTTAAGACAATGTAATAGGAGCTTTGGATTTTCCAGTGTAATTGTTGCAGTACTTTTATCCTCAGATGGTCTGTGATATCTTCCATGCACTGGTACTGTAGCAGTGTAGCATCTTGTACAGCTGGGATCAGGCTTCAAGTAGACCAAAACAGTCTGACTGGATGATAAATATTCTGGAGCTTCAATATCAACTGGTTTCAATAAAAGGGCCTGCACAAAATACAAATGGAGGTAAAAATTGCAGTTATAAATAAAATGACAAAACAAAAATTACTTCAAATTCTCAAACATGCTGTGCGAATATGACAATATGAAATCCATCTACAACCCCTTTTTCCTATTTTTGCACATGGGGTCAGGGTGTCACTTCAACAATCTAGTGCCAAGGTTTACACTGCCAGGTGGCTAACCCTGCCACAGTAGTTCATTCACATCCCACACTCATACCTACTGCATGTCACTGGAATGTGGGAGGAAAGTAGAGCATCAGGAGGAAATCTACATTAACACTGGAAGGATATGTAGACTCCGCACAGAAGGCATCCTAGCCAAACATCAAACTGGGGAACCTCTTGCTGTGAGGAAAGAACACTATCCGCTGTGCCACAGACAATATGAAACTTTTTTTTGTTTAAGGGAAAAAAAAATGCACAATTTTATTTGGTTTTAGTTTATTATTCAATATTCAAGTGACAAACCCCCTTCCTTAGCAATTAGACTATCAGTACACATGAAAAGTTACAAAAACAACCGTAAAAAAAAAAAAAAAAGTGTTTACTCACATTCAAGGACTTCAGCAAATCACCATTCAAAATACTTTGTGCCACCATTAAACGAACATTTATTCATAATATGCAAATTTACCACTTTTTTTTTTTTTTTTTTTTAAATAAAGTTATGTACTCGCCATAACTATGCATGTGTTGCCCATTTTCATTCTTCAGTGAATGAGTTTGGATCAGATCCTCTGATCCCACCTCTGTCATTTTCTTTATATTCTAAGATCAGACTCTACAGCTCCTTCCTTACCCACAATGCCCCTTAATACTGAATTACCTCAGATATTGCTGCTACTATATACCATACGACAACAAAGTGTCTCAATATAGTTATGGCAGAAAAGTGATAGCCGAAAGTTCAGGAGCTCAAAAAGTACAGTTTTGTACCTACCATAAGTGTAGATGTTAGAGTGTATACCCTGCTGCAGTCATCACACTTGGGTTATCATGTCGTCAGGAGGTCCCGCAGTCTGCCTGAATTCCAAAGTCTAGGTCCGGCGTCGGTTGCTGTCGCTTCTTCCCTGACGTCAGTGCGCCAGGGGTATACAAGAGGCATCAGACGCCACTTTTCAGTTTCTTGCCCCAGATGTCAGGTGCCCCCCAAAAGGTGGTCAGTAGATAGTACCAATAATAAAAGTTTAGCACAAACAAAACACCCCTCCAGTTATAAGCAAATACACCCCAAAGGTTGTATCAGATTGTAAGGTATTGAAAAGTTTGTTAGGTCAGAGGGGGGTGGAGGAAGGGTAACCTGGACTGCAGCAGGGTATACACTCTAACATCTACATTTACGGTAAGTAAATAACTGTACTATGTTCATCGTGTTACCCTGCTGCAGTCATCACACTTTGGTAGAATCCCAAAGCTAAGGATGGGAGGTGGATTCCAACTGGGTTAGAGGAGGCTAGAAGGCCCTGCAAAACTGCAGTTGCGAAACCAGCTCTAGTCTTGAGTAAAGTGGTAGTGTTTGGTGAAGGTGTGTACTGAACTCCAAGTTGCAGCTTCCAGAATATCCTTGGTTGGCACCCGCTGAGGAAGGCTGTAGATGTAGCTGCTGCCGAGTGGGGCCTTATGCTAGCAGGAACTGATTTTCCATGGTGGGTGTAGCAAAAACGTATGCAATGTCCTATCCATTTGGAAATGGTCTGTTTTGAGATAGCCTTTCCTTGTGATGCTGTAGCATAGGATACAAAAAGCTGGTCAGATTCTTGTGATGCTCTAGCATAGGATACAAAAAGCTGGTCAAATTTTCTGAAAACCTTAGTTTTATCCAAGTAGTAACGTAGTTGCCTGTGAATGTCGAAGGAGTGCAGGAGTCTTTCTCCTTTGTTCTGTGGATTAGGAAAGAAGGTGGGTAAATGGATGGTTTGATTTAGAGCCACACTGGATACCACCTTTGGCATAAAGGAGGGGTTAGTTCGTAGAGAAACTCTGTCTTGATGAAAAATGAGGAAAGGCTCTACTGCCATTAGTGCCTGAAGCTCTGAGACTCTTCTTGCTGAAGTAATTGCTAGCAGCAGGGCAGTCTTCCATGATATAAACTTTAAGTCAGCTGAGAAAGCTGGTTCAAAAGGAGGTAGCGTAAGTTTTTCCAGAACAAAATTGAGGTCCCAAGTTGGTGTTGGTGCTCTCCTGGGAGGCCTGATGTTTTTGGCCCCTCTGAGAAACTGCCTTAGAAGTGGATGTGAAAATAAGGGAGGATCCGTGTTGTAGTGAGCTGAAATAGCTGAGGTGTGGATTTTAATAGATGAAAAGGAAAACCCTTTGTTTAACATCTCAGTTAAATATTGTAGAATCTGAAGTATGTCTGGTTGAAGGATATTTTGGTCTTTAGCTTGGTTCCAGGCGCAGAACCTTTTCCATTTGTCTGAGTAGGCTTTCCTGGTGCTGGGCCTCCTGACTTACAGAATAACATCCATAACAGCTTGTGAAAGAGGAGCTGGATGGTTGCTTAGGTGATTTGCCATGCAGCCAAATTTAAGGTTTTGAGCCGACTGTAGAATCTGACTGTCTTGCTGTGTGAGCAGATGAGTAATTTGTGGTAAAATCCATGGTGGGCCCTGGGCCATATTCCTTAGTAGTGGGTACCAGTGATGGCATGGCCAGTCTGGGGCAATGAGTATCATTCGGGGTCTCTCCATCCTGACTTTCAGCAGCATCTTTGTGAGAAGGGGCAATGGAGGGAAGGCATATACTGTCAGCTTTTTCCAACTGAGAGTGCGTCCACTTTCCAAGCTTGTTGGTGAAATGTCCTTGTACAAAATTGTTAGCTGGTAGTTTTGGGGGCTGGCAAACAGGTCTATGTCTGGGTGCCCCCATTTTTGAGTGATCATTGCAAATACTTGTGGATCCAGTTTCCACTCGTGGGGATCCATGTTTCTGCTTAGGTCTGCCAATGTGTTCTTTTCTCCTGGCAGGAATTGAGCTTGTAATTGAACTTGGTAAGCCAGTGCTGTGTTCCACAAGGTCATTGTCTGCATAGAGGGTAGGAATGTGTACCCCCTTGTTTGTTTTTATGTACCACATTACTGTGGTGTTGTCCGTCCCTATTGTAAGCGGTCCTGGATGTAAGAGGTCCTTTAAGGCTGTCAGGGCATTCTTTACAGCTAGCATTTCTTTTTGATTGATGTGCAGATTCCTTTGATCTGCAGTCCATATGCCTTGAACGCACCGTCCTGCCATGTGTGCCCCCACAGGCATAGTCCGATGCATCTGTTGTCATAGTTTGCCTGGCTGGGGGTAAGGTGAAAGGCTTACCCTTGTTGAGGTGACATGCTTGTGACCACCCTAGAAACTCCTGTTGAAGGCAGGGAATGAGAGGCATCATTGTGTCCAAGCTGTGGCTGTGTTGAGTCCATACGCTTTTTAGGTACCATTGCAATTTCCTCATATGCAGTTTTGCAAATGGTATTAGTAGTATGCAAGATGCCATGAAGTCCAAGGCCCGCAGAATTGTTCTTGCAGGGAGTTGGGTCTTTGTTGCCATTGTTTTGAAGTATTGAGTCAGTCGTAGTTTGCCTGGCGTCAGATAAGCCATCTGGGCCGTTGTATTCAAGCTGGCACCCAGTAATGTCATATTTTGTGAGGGTACTAGATTTGATTTCTTTTCGTTTACTGTGTACCCTAGGCAACTTAGGTGTTTTACAAAAGCCAGATGAAATAAGAGAATGTCCTTGCTTTCTGCTTGGATGAGGCAGTCGTCCAGGTATGGGTATATTTGAATTCCTCTGTCTGTAGTATGCAATTACTGGTGCCAGGCATTTTGTGAAGACCCTGGGCGCAGTAGAGAAGCCAAAAGGCAGTGCAGAGAATTGGTAATGGGTTGAGCTGCAATGAAATGGAGGTATATTCTGCAATTTTGTCTGATAGGGACATGCAGGTATGCCTCCTTGAGGTCCAACGTTACTAGCCATGCTTTCTTGCCCAACATGGGAAAAAGCTGCTGTAGTGTTAGCATCTTGAATTTGGGTACTTGCAAGAAGGTGTTTAGAATTGAAAGGTTCAGAATGGGTCTCCAAGCATTGTCCTTTCTGGGAACTAGAAAGAGCCTTGAATAAAATCCTTGGCCATGCTCCTGTGTAGGTACCAGTTGAATGGCTCATGTCCATGAGAGCTGTAATTTGTTTTTGTGCCTCTGCCCATTGATTTTGTGGCAAGTTTGGCTTTCCTTTTATCCTTGGCAAGGTGTGGAAATGGAATCTGTATCCTTGTGAGATAATGTCTAGGACCAATTTGTCCTTTGTGATGATGCACCAGTTGTCTGTAAAGTGTTAATTTTCCTCCCAAGGGAGCTGCCAAGAGAGTTTTGCTTGGCGGTTTAAGTCATTGAGTTTGCCTTCTAGTAGTTTAGGACCGGTCTTCTCCTCCCTTCTGTGGTGCAGTGCCCCATTGTCGATGTTTGTAAGGGACTTGTGCTTGTCCTCTGCCCCTTGGGCGCCTGTAATTACCCCTCTGTGGTCTGTCAGAAGCTGGAAAGGGACAATTTTTTGTTGGCCAATTTCGGCTGAAGTGTGGGGGCTGTACCTGTAAGAAATCTTTGACAGTCTGCATAGATTTTGCCTTATCCTCCATTTTCTTTAAAACCTCTTCTGCTTTTACCCCAAATAGGACATCCGGCTGTAAGGGTGCATCTAGTAACTTTGCTTTAACATGATCAGGCAGAGTTTGTTCCTTTAACCAAGCATGCCTACATATAACAGACCCAGTAACAGCTGCTCTACAGGAAGCTTCCAAGGAATCAAATCCACACTGTAAGGTATGTTTGCCCACCTGTTCAGCTGCATGCAACAGATCCTGCATTTCCTTGAATTCAGACTGTTGAGGGTGCGTGCTCATCTTTCGTTTTATTTGAGACATTAGGAATTGCTGGTATTTAAGCATGTGAAATTGACAATTTAATGCTCTCATAGCTAGAGTAACTGAGGTGTAAACCTTCTTCCCCCACCTATCTAGTGCTCTGGAATCCCTTTGAGGGTACTGGATTTTTAGCCATAGAAGCCTTAGCCCCTTTGGGACCCTGGGAGATTGATCAGCAACAGGGCTTTTGTAAAGGAATTTGTGTGAATCAGGCACTCTATAGTATCCGTCTGGTTTGGCTGGAGCAGGGAGGTAGAGAATCTGGATTTAGACTAGATTCTAAGTAAACATCATCCACAATGTCTAAAACAGGGGGAATAGCAAGTGGCCTGTGCTGGGGGAGCAAAAGAATCTCTCGGAGCCTTTTCTTCGAGTCGGAGTACTCCTGACCTTCCCAGTGGAAATGTTCCCTCATGGTATGTAAGGTTTCCCCAAAGGAATAGTCTTCAGGGGGAGAAGCTGAGGGAATGGAATCCTCAGCATCAGAATCTTCATAAGGGGGGGAAGGAGTAATCCTGTTCCTCAGAGGAGCCTAAGGAAATGGACAGTTGATCAGAGGAGGCATAATCCTCTTGTCTAGGCCTTTTGTCGTGGGGGTGGGGGTGGGTGGGAACCCCTGATTAAAGAATTAAAATCTTCAGCCATCTTAAGCATCTGTTTCTTAGGCATGGGGCCTTGATCTGGAGACTGAAGTGCAGTCTTTTTTGGTTTTAGAGGAGTCTTAAGCTTAGCAAAAGATTTAATGGTGAGAGTAGTCTGTCTGAAGACACCTTCTGAAACCGAAGGTGTTTCTATAGCGCCGGCTTCTTCTGCAATGTCGTCGGTAGGGCCTAAAGAAGATGACTGCGTTGGCCTAGAACTCTCTGCCAGAGAATCTGAAGCGGTCTGGGGTTCCAATTCTGTGGTAGCCAGGGGCTGCGTAGGCACCTCACTGAAAACCGGAGAATCGGTGACCGGCCCAGCCGAGGCCTCTGAGTATGGCTTGGATCTAGGCTGCCTGTCTTTATCTTTGCGTTTTTTATGCACGCCGGTAGTCAGTTGCTCCGATGGCACAGTGTAATTAAATTTCCTACCGAAGTAGTGTCGTGCGAAATCAAAGCGTCGCTTTATAGTTCGCTTATTGAACCTAGCACAAAACAGAGAACCAGTGACGTCGTGGTCAGGGCCTAGGCAAGGTATACAAAAAGAATGAAAGTCCTTATGAGGTATTTGCTTCCCACAAGAAATACAAATTGTTAACTTTTTCTGACATCGGTCTGAGGCAAGAAAAGTTTCCCCAACGGGGTACTTAGCTTTATTGAAGACTTCGGATCTGAAATTCAACTTTGAAAATCTCAGGAGTCTGCCGACCGGCACTTGCAAACTGCTTCTGCTACGGGCACCACGCGGCAAGAAAGACTGAAGAAAATGGCGTCTGATGCCTCATATACCCCTGGCGCACTGACGTCAGGGAAGAAGTGACAGCAACCGCTGGACCTAGACTTTGGAATTCAGGCCGACTGCGGGACCGCCTGACGACAGGAAAACCCAAGTGTGATGACTGCAGCAGGGTAACACTATGAACATCAGCAACTACGGTTCCTAATAATTCAGTTAAATCTCTCCCAAACAGACAGGGAGGAGAGGGGGAAGATGAAGAATGAATGCAGACTTATGGTGAGTACATAACTTTTATATCAGATGCAATTTTTATTCATTCCTCAATGAATGGGGCAGAATCCTCTGCTACATTTACCTTGGGTGGTCCTCATGGAAGGATGTTCCAGAGAACCACAGAACCAAATGCTGCTCCGATTCTGGAAATATCCAATTTTGTAAGGAGAAATAAAAAGTACAAGCATTAGACCCATACAGCAGCTGCACAAATATTAATGGAGGCACTAGATCAAAATGCAGCTGATGTAGCCATTGACCAAGTTGAATGAGCTTTTGGTTGCCTTGGCAGGATTAAACCTTTCAAATAAACATGAGAAATACAATCAGTTATCCATTTGGCTACAGTAATTGCAGTTTTTTTCCTATTACTAAGATAGGAAGACCAGAGACAAACTGATCAGTTTTCCTTAAGTCCTTAGTCCTTTGGAAGTAAAAACGAAGTCACCCATGTACATTTAAAAGATGAATGGCATATTCTCCTTTATTGCAAATGTTAGGAAAGAAGACTGGTAAGTAGATCACTTGACTGATATTTGTTTCAGAGGCACATTTTGGTAGAAAAGAAGGGTTAGTACACAAGGTTGTCTTTGTGAAAGATCAAACATGGCAGCTTAGAGAGTGCTTGGAGTTCAGATACTCTTCTCCTTTGAGTTCATATACTCTTCTCGCTGAAGTTACAGCCATTAGAAAGACTTTTTCCAAAACAGAAACCTAAGGTCTACTTTAGCTGAAGGTTCAAATGATGGTAGCACCAAAGTCTGCAACATCATAGTCAGATCTCACAAGTGGGGAAGGGTCTCCTATTGGAGGTCTCAGTAAGAAAGTACCTTTAGCAAAGGCCTTCCATAACCTAGATGAAGCCATAGAGGCATCATTTTTTTTTATTTGGTTTTGAAACAATTCAATTATAAAACAAGCAAATAACTATTTTCATAGGTCCACAGCTGATCAATAAATACAAAGTTATACATATTAACAATTATTAATATTTTCCAAGCTAGTCTAAATTTAAGCCATTCACTACTGGAAACAATTTTTGCCATACTAATAAATTCAACACTAGAGGGAGTAACTTTACTTTTCAGTAATTACTTTTCTGGCTATAGCAAGAATAGACCAAAGAGGCACTTGTGTTTTTGGAATTCTCAGGAATCGGACCATTAAATAAACTAAAGATTTAGAAATATTGCATCTGACCAGAGTTAAAGTTATTGATTTCTTTCCAAAAAAGGGGAAATTGCTTCACATTCATACACCATATGCATCCAATCAGTTATTTCAGAATCACATCTCCAACATTTAACTTTATTTGAGCTATGCATAACTGTTAATTTTGTTAGGAGTGACAAAAACTTGTGTGTAAGCATTTCCAAGTGAAACTTGTCTGATATAACAAAGATGTCGTTTTAATCTGCAGATTTTAATATTTTCTTCTAGTTTTCAGAGAAGTCCATTATAAATTTGAATACTTCCAAAAGAAATTGTCCAAACATGTGAAATCTAAGAATTTTACAAGTTTGTGACGAGTATGATTTTTTTCCCCTGCATTATTGATATGCAAGAATTCCAATAATTTGGGGAACAATTTCTTATCTACATTAAATATCTTAATCTGTGTTCACAAAAATATTTGTAAAATTAACCAGTACCCAGTATCTTGTTTGTATTTGGCCCTTAAAATTTTCAACAGTATGTACAGAGAAGCATCACTTCAGATGTGACAATTGGAGATGGCTGCTAGATGAACTTTAATAGTGGAGAAGCTTGCTCCATCACAAAAAAATGGAGGAGAGAGAATCTAAAATAGCCAGTAGTGGAACAGTGAAAGGATCCAACTTTCTGTTGAGCCCAGGAGGAAAACCTTTTCCATTTACTCTTATAAATCTTCCTACTCAAAGGTTTGTGGAACAAGACTAGAATTCTGCGAACTGGAGAAGACTGGAGTGTCTAGCCATCGCTGGAATTGGAGAAACCATGCTGTCGACTTAAGGCTTGCAATATCCAGATGAATCCTTCTCAATGGCTATGCCAGAAGGTCTAGACTGGGGTCCAGTGTCCAAGGAGGACATACTAGGAGAGACCATAGGAAGGGAAGCCATACTTGCTGAAGCCAGTAGAGGGCAATGAAGATGACTTTGCTCTTCAACCGGAGTGCTTTCTGAAGAAACTTTGGTATTCGAGGCAGGGAAAGGTAAGCATAAAGGAGACCAGAGGCCAAACATGGAGTAGTGCATCTCTCTCTGACAAGACTGTCCCAGAGGGGAAATTAGGGGCAAAGAATCTGCTGCATTTGTTGCTGTGAAGAGGCGACTAGATCACAGCACAGTTGACCCCATATGTGGAAAATCATATTTGCCACTGACTGAGACACCACTTGAGGAGTCAGGATGGTCCTGCTGAGCTTTTTTGCCAAGATGCTGGATTTTCCCCAGAATGTGCATCGCTACAAGACAGCACAGTTGGAGCAGATCGCCCACTGCCAAACCCTCATTGATTCTCAGCACAGGGGATAGGAGACAACTGACATGTTACAAGTTTGAATAGCAACTTTAGTAGCAGTGCTCGCATCTCCAGGACATTTGTATGCAATATGCAAATTGGTCTCTAAGGACCAAACAGTCCATCCCAAGTAATGTCCCCCACCCCAAGTGGTAGGCATCCGTGGTCAATGTGGCATTCGGGGTTGGAAGAAAAAAAGGACGACCTCTAAATCTCTTTGGATTGTATCCACCACATTAGGGATTTTCTGCAAACCTGAGATAATTTTAATCGGATGTCATACAGGATGTTGATAAAAAGACCATTGCACTGCTAGAACCCACTGAATTCTGATATGAAGACAAGCAGTGGCTATTAAAGTTACAGTAGCAGCCACTGATCTTAGGGCCTCGAGTACCATTTTTACTGAGGGGAAGATGGATGAGAAAGAACCTGTCTGACATGTGATTTCAAAGCAAGAACTCTGTTTTGAGGCAGAAGAGCTAAAGACTTGACTATCTAGAAGAGCCCCTTAACTTCAAAGACTAACTGGTTGTAGTTGCGACTTTGCCAGATTGATTGCAGTTCCCAGAGTGTGGGACAATTGAGTATGTAGTCCCTGGCTGTTTAAAGAAGATACCTGGTCCATGCAGTAAGGAGCCAGTCATCTAAGTAAGGAAATACTGAATCCAAAACAGTCAGGTGAGCTCCTTCCACTGCCATGTATTTTGGGGAACACCCTGGAGGCTATGTCAAGACCAAAGGGCAGGGTTGAGATAGTGACCATCTCTCAGCTGGAAGCATAGGCATCTTCGAGAGAACCTGTTCATTTTGATGTGATTGGATGTTCTCTAGCGATTGTCAAAACTCACTGTCACCCTTCTGCAGTAGAGGTAGAATGGACTGAACTATTACAATCCAGAATTTGGAATTCTTTACAACTGGTTCAGACAGCTCAGATCCAAAATAAGTCTCCTGTCCAGTTTTCTTTGGTGCTAAAAGGAACCCTGAATAAATTCCAGATAATCTATCTCTGGGGGGATCTCTTGGATGGCTCTTGTCTAGCAGCTTTTGAATCTCTAAAGCTGCTAAACTCCCTCTGATTGAGGGAAACATTGAGGAGACATTTCCTTTGTCTTCGGGGAATTCGTTAAAAGGGAATGAAATATCCTATGGAGATGATCCTTTATACCCATTAATCTTTTGTGATGGCTAGCCAGGCATTTAGATGCAATGACACCCCCCCCCCCCCGGCTTGACTACCTCCAGAGAGATGCAGTTGGGCAACTACTCAGGAATGCTGAAAGAATGTGTCAGAGAAGGAATAGAGACCCTTGATTCTGTGGACTCCCTCTGCCATGTGGGTGGCATCTTCTGATGTAGCTATTCACACTCTGCCTCTAGGGAAAAGTCTCCACGTGACTCTTGGTCCTTGAAATTTTTGAAACCACAACTTTTTACCACCATGCTGATTCCTCAAAAAGGGTCTTTGCGAGGCAGATAAGGTATTTCCATCATTCTCACTGTGGCAGCCTCTCTCTGTTTGCCCTAAAAAGAAGATCCATCAAAAGGAGAGTTGATGAATGACACCCTGAAGGTTCTGCAAAAAATAAAAATCGCACAACCGCATCCAGGCATGTCTCCTAATGCCTATGCCTGACCCAGCCGCCCGTAAGGAACCTTTAATTGTTAGAGTCATGGACACGTTAGTACTAGATTGCAGGGTGGCCAGTCATGAGGAAAAGGATTTCTGTTCCTCTGCGGACATGGACCCAGGGGTAGCATTACAGAGTCCCTTAATTTCCCTCTGCAACCTTGTGACATGCCTGAGGTAATTCAGCGACAGTAAGGTAAAAGGTTGTCGAGCCATACACTTGCTTCCCAAGCCTGTCCAATGCCCTAGACTTTCTATAAGGGGGTATGGACAATGGAGCGCTGTTCAGCCAGCTCCTTTTTAGTGGCTAGCGCAACAACCACGGCATCAACATTGGTCCAAAGTTGTCTGTCAGAAGTGACATTACGAGGTAGTGCCACCTGTGCCAGGGAGAGTACGGCAGTACATGTGTACATATGCCAGCATAGCTAGGTGAGTTTCGCAACGGATTTTATGTTACTTGACTATCACACTGATCTGTACAGATGTTAGAGTTAAAAATACAGTAGCAGAGCTACTTGCGTTAAAAATGCATCAACAATAGGTCGTGCTAGACAGAAAGAATGTATACAGGTTTATTAGGCTGTATTGTTGTAACTGATCAAATGTGAAAGTTTCAGAGAACTCTGGAAGACTGGAAAGTTTGAAATTGTGTTACAGCATTCAGATGCTTCCACAGATCTTAGCAGAGATCTGGGGGTGTATTGTACCACAGTCAGGTGACCAGAGGTGATGTTATCCTCTAACCAGCATCTGCTTTCTTTGAAAGCAGACAGGAAAGATTTCAGACAGGATCTCTCACACATCCACAAAGACAGACATTTGGTTTTTGCTGTGGCAAGACACTCGGCACATCAGTTGCCTTGCTTTAGTAAGTAGTCATGGAACAGTAATTCTTTAGCCAGGGACATTTAATGAAAATACTTTAGTATTGTTTTCTGCACCTGTGAGAAACTATCCAACTATTTCTCTCTCTGTGGTTCAAACTCTCGTTTCTTATATTCAGTATTCTTCTGTTTTCTGTCTATCATTAAATATGTTAATACCTTTCAAGATGTTAAGTGTTCTCTAAAGGACCAGCCACAATGAGAGTACTTATACTTGTTTTAGTGACACTGTGGCCCCTCCTGAAAGCTTGTTGCTTTGGCCACACCCTACTACTTGCATTAGTATTAATTTTGCACAGTGGGTACCCTTTATAAGAGCCTTAGGGTAGCAGACTGGTGGCAGCGCGATTACCTCAGAGTCTGTGCACAAAAGGGCACAGTTAGTAAACCTGTGCCAGCTTTTCCCAAGGTGTGTGAAACTCAAATATCCAAGTCAGCTACTGGGAACAGGGACACAGAGCTCCAAAGTGGTCAGTGTGGAGTTGTGTGGGGGTCTAAAGAGAGTAGGAGAGTCCGGCCCCAGGTCTGGAGTGTGCTCCCGGTGTAAAGGGAAATTGTGTTTGGTGTAGGGGGCTGCATCTGAAAATACTGCGTGAATCAGTCTTTGCTTAGTGACTATCCCTCAGTGGAAGCAGTGGCAAGGATCGAGTCGCCTTGATTGCTGGTCCGGAGTAGACACGTCATGGGGAGGAGCACTCAAATCTTTTGGCATACAATCGCCTTTTAGGTGAAGATCTAGGGGATCCTTCCACTTCATCAAAATCTGTCTTCTGTGAGGGATTCCTGTGGGGAACCTTAAGTGCCTCCTCTTGCACAACCTCTTCTGCAGAACCTCCTCCGTTGGATGTTTTGGGGCGATGTTGGAAGAAGCAGGTAATTCCCTGATGGGAACAGCTTGGAAGCTCATCTGGGCTGGCTGTTCCTGAGATGTAGGATAAGACAGACACAGGATCTGAAATGAGAGCAGGGAATGGATACAATGGATTAAGATTAAAACTACTCTGGGGTGCGAGAAAACCCTCTCCACAGCCTCAAAGGCAAAGGAAACAAGGAAGGCAGAGGACAATCTTACTGCAGAAGACACTGAGAAGACCATCCAAGACTCTACCACACCCTCTACTCTGAGTGAGTATTCAGCACAGAGCTGTCCAATGCCAAAGCTCTAAAAGCTTCAGAGTTAAAGTCAACCCTTTGGAACAGACCCTTCAGCTCAGAGAACTATTGTTTTCCAAAAGAGGAGGAGACTATCAGATCAGGGATGTTACCGGAGTGGAAGATAAAGGAATCTTTGGGTCTGAAGATTCGACTCTTAGTGACCACTGATCCAAGGGCTCCAAAACATCAGGTCGGATAAAAGGAGCAACCACTGGCTGGAAAGAAGGTTTAACGCTCACCGATCCAATGGGAGACTACCCAGATCTGGATTGGTGTTCTGAGGAATATCATCTTGTCCAACTCTGAAAGATTTTGAGAGGACTTAACAAAAGGAAGGAGTGGATGGTGGCCTGGACAAATTTCTCTTGTGTCTCTTGAAAAAAGAGACCCCTCAGCCTCAGGGATACTGGCTCCGGTGAAAATCTTGGGAGTACAGAGCAGAGGAGATTTGGAAACAGCAGGCACCAGATCCGAAGACTTCAAATCTGAGCTCTTAGAAACCTTCTTGGGAGGCTCAGATGAAGGTGCGGATTGTGGAGACTGAGCAGGTGAGCGTTTTCAGTGCTACCTGGGCTCCTTAGATTTTTGACGGGGGGTTTGAGCCCCTGATAAAGTACCTGCAGACACAGCAGAGGCGGAAAAAGGTCTTTCAGAATTAACATATTCCTTCTGGTTACAGATGGCCATAGTGTTAAAGGCCACACAAATGGAGCAGAAGGTGCCCAAGTGTGCAGGGCCCACACAATACATACATGCACTCCTTGTGGGCATCAGAGTTGGGGATCTTACGCCCTATGTCTTACGGTAGTGGTTAGCCTAGAATATACCTATGAACCTGAATGACCAATGTCTCCACAGTGGTTTGGAAAGCCTTAACTGGTCCATCTAATTTCCAAAGGTATCTCCACTAGATCCAGTAAAGTCTTAACTCCCCTTTAATCTTACCTTATCAGACTCATTATTGAATAAAATGCACCTTTTGGCATGTATCTATCTACAGATATACCAAACTTGAAAGACATCAGAGGTTCATAACTAAAAAGATCAGTGGCCTCAAAAATCTTTATTAGGAGAGACTGAGAGCCCTTTCTCTCTACAGCATCTCACAGAGATCTAGGTCTGGCCTTTACTGCCATGAAAGATCCAAGAGCATTTAGCCTATTATTCCTTTGCAGAGCTAAAAGGATCCCAAATGCTCTGTTAAAGGAACTAAACCTTATCAGCAGATACACAAGACACACTGGCATGACAATTCATATCTCAATGTACCACTCACCTCTGGAACAAACTTCTACCACATGTCAGACAAGCAGACTTGCCACCTTCAAGGTCAACCTAATTGGAAGGGCAGTCTCAAATTCTCTGTCTTCTCTTAACCTTGAGATTAGGGAAATGATGAATATTTTTTTTTGGCCAAGCTTAAAATGATCTGCAGATTGCTTGCTTAGTACCTTTTTTATTAACCTATACCCCCTAAGCTGAGAAAATTATACTTTGGCACTTCAAAGTGCCTCCAAGATTGCCATTTTATCCTTAGAATTTAAATGAAACTCAATGAGGACACTGCCTTGGTCATACTACTATGGTAATTACAGGAAGTTTTGATGAGGGAAGTGTTCTGATGACAATAGATCTTACTGGAAAAAAAGTGGACATTTTACCTCCAATGTTATGCAAAGTCAGTACAGATGTATCCTGGGCAAGTATGGCTTTTTCCACTAAACAGAAGCCACATACCCACCTATAACTGGGTTGGGGGGGGGGGGGTAAGAGTGCGAGAGAGAAAAAAAAAATCTACAATGCAAAACACCATGCTGCACTGTGAAGTGCCTCGAAAATTGAAAGTTATATACGCACCATAACAATAGGATTTGTCTCAGTCTCCAACTGGTTCAACCTGTGGGACTTAGGATCAGACACCTGCCAATTCTAAAGCTTTTAAGCTCGACTTGGCTCCACCTCCCTTACCTACAACTCCCTGCTCCTCCATCTAATCCCCAGACCAAGTTTGTCCACTGACTATTAGCAGAATGGAACAATAGCCAATTAATCCCAAATTTCTGCTTAAATACAAGGAAAACATTCAGGAAAAAAGCGAGAGTCTAGACAAGCAGAAAGAATGGCCCCTGCTGTCTGGCCATCATAAAAAAGGTCGAAGGTTAAACCAGACAGAGAGACAACACGAATCTATCATTATGGGGAGTGCCTACAATTTTTACATCTGATTTTGTCTATTCAACCTTTGGGACAGAATCCCAGCCAAGACAATTCCTAGGAAGGAACTAGGAAAGGACACTACGTAAAGCAGAACCAAAAGAAACCATGGACCTGGACTGAATGTCCAGCTTATAATGCAACACAAAGGTATGATGGCCTACAAAGTAGCAGCAGCACAGATACCATCCATAGGTACTCTTGAAAGAAAAGCCCTAGAAATAGCTACAGCTCTAGTTGAAGGACCTCTAGGCTTTCATGAAAGACTTGCCTGTTAGAGAATAAGTAAACAAAATACAATCAAGACTACCACTTTGATAAAAGTCACTGGATTTTGAGAAGGAAATACTGGCTAGGTTTTCTGAAGGATTTGGTACAGCAAAGTTAAAATCTTAGCTGTCTGTGCACTTCCAAACAATGCAGAAGGTGCCTATGTTGGAAAAATTGGGAAGAACAAAGGGCAGATTCCTAGGAGACACTGAATCCCACACTGGAGGATGAAGAAAAACACCTTTCAAAAAGGCCGTGGAAATTTTGAGAGAAGCAAAGGACATATTTCTGCCAGTATGAAAGTTTGAAATGGCTGCTAACTGAATCATTATCATATAAAAGCTGGGGCCTGAACCAAACAGCTTAGCTAAAAAATCCAAAACGGTCTCAAAAGGGGCCAAGAAGGGGTAAAGTCCCAGAGCCTCCACCCATAAAACCAATCTCTTCCACCTACTGGTGTACACTTTCCTAGCAGATTCTAAGAGGATGACAATATATGAGCCACTGCAGTTTGTCCCCTCAAGAGATGCTTTTCTTAAACCTCATGTCCATGTCCCCAAAAAACACACAAAGTAACATATGGTGGTGGTGGTGGTGGGCGGGGGGGTTGCAGAAAAAGTGGAGAGAAAGTTAGACCTACACAAGTTTAGCAAAATAAAAATGATCACACACTGCCTACCTACCCATGAAAACACACACAAACCTAGCACTATACTAAAAAGGGAGTCAAGAGAAAGTGAAATCACCACTCCTAGCAGTAAATTCAGAGCCCCCCAAATAGGCATGGTACCAAGAACAAAGCTGCAGACCCTGAATAGCAGCAGCAAACTATATCTGGGGAGTTGGAGAAGCAGGGAATTTTGGGGAAGGGAGGCAGAGCCAAGCCAAGCCGAAAAGCTTTAGAATTGTCTAGTGTCAGACCTGAGGTTCCACAGGTTGAATACAGATGGAGCAGACACATTTGGATCCTACATTTAGAATCTATACATAACTGTGCGCATCTCAAGCCCCAAAATACATACAACTTCAGGGAATGCTTGAGAAGTCAGACGCATATTGTGCCTTAAACTGCCATTCTATCCTCAAGGACTTAATTGCAACTCAATGCTAAACTAGTCTCAGTTATACTGCCATGATCAGCACAAGAATTTTTAGTATTGGCATCTTTCTAGAGACACACAAAGGCCGTGTGTGTGTGTGTATTAGAATATATAAACACATACATTGGATGAAAATACATTACTCTGCACACACATACAAACTATTTTTGATGTGCTGCATTCCCACCCTGAAAAGAAATCCTATACCTACCACTAAGAAATGACTAGACTACCACTGAAATGACATGACCATGTATGAAGCAATATCTTCATTCCATTGACAGCTCTGAGTAATAGTTTCATAAAATGATACAACACTTGCATCCAAAGAATGCCATTCTTTCCCAAGGACATGTAGACAGCATAGTACTGAAGCAGAGAAGAACATTTGACTGTCATTTTTCCTGTGACAGAAAAAGTCACTTTCTTGATAAATTCCCAAGTTCTGATGTAATGTCAAAACAGCTTACACAACTAGCTTCTGGCCCTACATTGCATTCCCTACCCTGAAAAAGGATAACCTCCATTTACCATTTAGAAAAAAATTAATACGTTGCCTAGGATGTTCTTCTACTGGATAAGCAAGTCAAATATCGGTAGTGGCTATCAACAAAGGATTAGAGAGTCAGTTTTAAAATTTCCTACAAAATTCTTGTACAAGAAAATTGGATAGGAAGTTTAGCCTATAAGCAAAATACAATGCATAGGCGAGATAGGTATCACAGGAATAAAAGACAGGGGGAAAGAAAAAGAGCACTTCATTGCTGGGAACAACTCCAGACAAGAAACAGAGCGAGCAACAGAACGCGAGAGCACGACAGCGAGAAAGAGCGACAGACAGAGGAGATAAGAATGGCAAGAAAATTGTGAAAAGATTTTGAACAAACAGGAGGGAATTTCTGGAACACAGAATATGAATTTAAAAGTTACAAGTGAAATAACCCGAAAAAGGGGGCATCATAACAAAAGAGTCGATGACCCTATTGAAGCAGGAACCTCCAAAGTCGTAAACAAGGGATTAAATAGGTTACTGATGCAGGACAGACAGATACTGGGATACAGCCAAAGAAGCAAAGGGAGATGGAGGGGGATACCGAGAGATGGCAGGAAATAAGTTACTACATCCCTCAATTTGCCATCAAAGTGTCTACATAAATATTTCTGCACCCCAGAAATTACATAAAATATTCCCGAAGGTACAAGGACACCTGCTGGAGCTGTAGAATAACATCTTTTGGAACTGTGAAATACTGGACTTCTTTAAAATGAACTGAAGTTAAGAAAACAGGAAAGGCAAATAAAGTGATTTTTGCTTAAGCTGGATGCAAGGACAACTAAACGCAATAATCACAAATATTACTGCCAGCAGCTAAGAAGGGAATTACAAAACAGGAAAAAAATGTCAGTATTACAGGAGGTGCTATCTATAACAGAACTGAAAAAGTGGTAACTGACAGAGGGGAATAGAAGTGTGACTTCTGGGACAAACTAGACAGGAGAGTTGAAGAAAAATAGAGAAACTGGAAGCTTGACTGAAAACAACTTGACAGCCCTAAAATTTTGGGAGAGTATGGAAATGGGATGTGGAATAAACTGCAATTCCTGGCTCTGAATAAGACCCAATGTGAAGGAAAGGGGGGACTGAGGAAGTAAGAACAGGCTTACGGCCAGGAGACAAAGTTCACAGTACATGCGGTTTGCACAAACAAAATCATGATTAATACGGAAATAAAGTAACCATTGCAAAACAAAAAGAAAATGCATATTCAATTATGAACAATACTTAGGTTGCTCCTCTAGGGGCAAATATAATTGAATATAGTTCCTTGAATTGGAGTGCCAATTCAGAGGAAAAACATTACTTGAAAGTTGTAAATATTTCAATTTAAAATCATTTAGGTAAAAAGTGATTTTAATTACAAAAACAAGTAGTATAATTTTACGTATTTGCTCCATAACAAGATAAAGTGTGCATATTTGCCCCATAACAAGATAAAGTGTGCATGTTTGTTAAATTAATCTCATGACCTCTACAGTGCATATGCAGCGAAAGTACAATAAACAATTCTGAAAGCCAAAACACGTAGGACATTTTTTCATTCATGAAACACCATAACTAATCTCCATCCCTTTCACAGTTCAAGTATATGCCCCTTCTGCCTGGTGACCAGCAATGTCATTCATAAACTACCCACAAATAAGTGGTCTTGAGTTTACACACACACAGTCCCAACTTATATTTACACATTCCCAAGTCCCCTCACATCATTGGTCTGTGATTATGTGGCAACCTTTTATAAAAAAAAAAAGCACACACACTGCACACAGCACACTCCCCCTAGCCCCCAAACTTAGATCATTTAATTGTGATAAAGTGCTGAAGATGAGCTCTCTGGTTAAGTTACGACTGCCCGATTATGATAAAACTAAATTTCAGCCACAGCATTATATTTCAGCTTCTTTTATATACAGCACCCTTAATTAAATGCTGGTCAAAATAATATATTTCTTGAAATTATTTGAATTACTTTTGTATATACACATGCACACTGCCCCAATAATACAGATCAGTAAACAGTTAACCAATCAGTTCACCACAGACATCAGCTCCTTTCAAAGACAGCCTGCTTGCCAAGCCAAAAAAAAAAAAAATCTACTTGCCTGCCAAAGTGTTCCCATTTGGTCTGACCAAGTAAAACCCACTGTGACCACAAAAGAAAACTGCTTTCACAGACACTTCCCTTCACCTGATTTTTGATTGGACACCTCAGTTTGACTTTACGATCAAGAAGAAAATAAAGCAGCAATAATATATTCCTTTCCAGTTTCTCACAGACATACACTAAACCAAACAAAATGCAAGGCTTTACCAAAACAGAAAAGCAAAAAGTTACTTATTCCTGACTTGTACAGCAGACTTGATATTCATTACAAGAGACAAAAGCCCCTAGCACAGGAACTTTGAAACAGGTTCATGACTTCTACTGTTGAGTAGCATATTCTCCCAGTTTACTACTGCCCACCACAACTACATTAACTGACCAGGCTTCACTCGAGGCTCGATTCATCAGTAGACAGAAGTCCTGCTTTCTTCAAAGAAACATGCACTTAGTTGGTAGTATGCAATAAAGTGGGTATGTGGGGAAACAAACTCCCCATATTCCAAGCAAATGCCGTTGAGTCCCATCAGAGTCAGATATTGACCCCAGAAACAGCTGCAGACAAAAAGTTTTAGGCAAGCAGAACAGGTGGATTCTCTGGCCTTTCACCCATATCACAAACCTTGCCTATAACTTTACCCCCCTCATCCCCTAGAGGGCCCATCTCTACTCCGGAAGAATGCAAAGTTCCTGTAATCACGGCTGCACAGGTAAAAAAAAACTCTCCAAAGCCAAGAACACAGAATCCATGGGACCTGACAATATCCCAGGCTGCGTTCTACAGAAACTACAGAATGAACTGGCACCCTGCCCAAGTACCATGTTCAATCATAGCCTCACCTCAGGCTTTGTGCCCACAGAATGGCACACCACGACGGTTATCCCACTCCACAAAGGGGGAGCCATGACGGACCCAGGGAACTACCGCCCCATTAGCCTGACGAGCCTGGTCTGCAAGGCCATGGAACTCAAAGACACTGGTAATCTCCAAATTCTGGACCCTACCCAGTTCATGTTTGTAAAAGACAGATCATGTCTCCTAAACCCGATTGCTTCACCAAAGCCACAGATGAGGGTAAGGTGGTTCACACAGCTTATCTAGATCTCGCCAAGGCTTTCGACACCATCCCTCACTCTGGAATTAGATAATCTCACTAAACTAGGTATAAATCCCCATGTCACCAGATGGGTTGCCAACTGGCTCACGGACAGAACCCACACTGGGAAAGTAGCAGACTCCAAATCCAACGTCAGACCAGTGACAAGTGGAGTACCACAGGGTTCAGTCCTGGGTCATTTCCTGTTTGGTATCTACTTCTCTGAAGTATAGGCTAACACGAGTCTTTGGCTAACAAAGTTTGCACATGACTGCAAACTAGGAGCCACAATCGAAACTACTAACAATGTGGACATACTACAAAAGGGCCTCACTGAGACAGATGCCTGGTGTCAAAGCCATGGCCTGAAGCTCAATGCTTCCCCTTTGGTAAAAACTCTGTTCCCATAAACTACCACATAAGTAGTAGTCTACTTAACGCCGAAGTGTGATAATAGACCTTGGAACACAGGTGGACAGTAGTCTCTCCTTTGATAATCACATCGCCACACTGGTCAGGAAATCCTTCTATGTGGCTCACCTCATCACGAAAGGTTTCTCATCCAGAAAAAAAAAAATAGGTAATTGTTCCCCTCTACTCATCACTCAGACCCATTAGAGTGTACAACATCCCTTTTGGTATGTACCTCAAGACATCAACAACTGGAAAGGCCACAGAAATACCTCACAAAGAGGATTACTGCCTCAAACAGATGCCCTACGCTGACACTCAAAAAACTTCAGCTTTACTCTGTCGCATATCGCCTACTCAGAGGTGCTCTCTGCCTAACATACAAAACTATGTCAAACCCAGAGCTGTTGGACATGCTCCACTTAAAGAAATCCCAATCCCTCCGAACTACACGCTCTAGGGACCTAAACCTGGTCACCACAAACAGAACATGCTGGAGGGATAGATTCCTGTCCCAGAGACTTCCCATACTCTGGAACAGACTACCTATGTCAAACAGAGCTCCTCATTAGCACTCAAGAAAAATCTTGACGATTTGATGGGGAAATAGGAAATTCACCCCAGGGATCACTTCTGTGGCTCTGCTAGACAGGGGCACAGGAAAATAATTTTCTTGGGAGGCGAAAGCCAGGGTACCTTTTTGGCTAGGATTATATAGGCCCTAGGGCTAATAGCCTAGTACCTACCTATGAACCTATATACACCTATGGAAAATTCAGGACATTAGGCAAGCAGATTCTCGGGCCTTTCACCCACAATCACAAACCTTGCCCATATACACCTATGGAAATAGGTCTACCATACTTAAAACAAGAAGTTATGTACTCGCCATAACGTTCGATGCATGTAGTCTATCTCGCCTCACATTCTTACCTGTGGGTTCGGAGCAGAACGTCGGCTCCAACTCTGCCATACTTTAGCTCAAAGTCTTTCAATTGGCTGGGCTAAGATGGTATCCCATGCTGCACTGCTCTCTATCCCCAGACCTAGTTTACTGTGAGCACCAGCACTCACTCACCATGCATAACACCACCCAAGGAAGGAAGAACAAACCAAGAATGACGGGAACTCTGAAACCAGGCCTAACCTCCAGGACAGGGTAAGGTGGGGGGGGGGGGGGGGATAAGTAAGAATGAGAGACGAGATGGACTACATACAATCGAACGTTATGGGGAGTACATAACTTCTTGATAATGTAGTCCAATCTCGCCTACATTCTCACCCGTGGGACAGCGTCCCCAGCACCTAAATCCTGGGAGGCTCAGTGGAAAATACTCCTGAGCACTGTGGAACCAAAATAAGACCTGCCTCTAGATACCACATCTAACTTGCAATGAGTAATAAAGGTGTGAGGAGATGCCCAAGTAGCCACAGCACAAATATCATCCATAGACAATCTGGCCTGAAAAGATGTAGATACAGACAGGGTAGAGTGAGACTTCACTCGGAACGGCAAATCTCCCCCCCCCAAAGTATAAATGAAAGAAATACAACTGGAAATTCATCTGGACAATGCGACTTTGGAAACCGGAGTCCCAATTCTGTTTTCCGAAAATGAAACAACTGATCAGAGGTCCTTCGTTCTGTGCAAATAAAATTGTAATTGTCTGTGCGCATCCAACTGATGAAATTTAAATTATGCCTTGTTCGAGAACTGAGGAAAAAACATTGGTAGTTCAATGGATTGGTTAAGGTTACTAACGGACGCTACTTTGGGAAGAAAGGAAGGATTCGGTCCGAGAGAAACCCTGTCCTTATGAAAAATCAAATAAGGTGGTTTAATTGATAAAGTCTGAAGCTCCGAAACAAGTCTGGCTGACGTGATGGCTACCAAAAAGGCAGTCTTCCAAGTTAAGAATTTTAAATCACAAGTGGCCGCAGGCTCAAAGGTGGGTGAAGTAAGACCTTGTAGAACAAAGTTTAAGTCCCAAGGCATAACAGGTTCAGAGACAGGAGGACGAAGCAACAAAGTGCCTTTCAGGAAAGCCTTACAGAGTCCATGTGCCATTAGACTAGGTTAGTCTGCGACGTGAAAGGTAGAAATAACCGGCAACTGGACTTTAATGGTTGCGGCAGCTGATCCCTGGTTGAAAAGCATAGAAAGGAACTCCAATACTGACTAGATTGGAGCTGTGCAAGGGTCAATCTGTTTGGCACGTGCCCAGATTGAAAATCTCTTCCATTTGCTTTAATAAATCTTCCTGGTCGAAGGCTTATGAGAGGAAGACAAAATATGAACCACCTCCGGCGAAAAATGGTGAAGCCTACCTAATGACGGAAGTGGAGTAGCCAAGCTGTCAACCGGAGGGTCTGAAGAGAGGGATGGAGCTGCCCTTACATGCGAGTCAGTAAGTCTGGTTGTGGGTCCAGAATCCAAGGAGAGTCCATGAGAGAGGGATGGAGAAAGGGGAACCAAATTTGAAGAGGCCAGTGTGGAGCAATCAGAATCATTTCGCTTCCCAAGGATTGCACTTTTTGAATAACCCCTGACAGCAAAGGAACTGGAGGGAAGGCATATAGTAGACCGGAGGGCCAAACGTGGACTAGAGCGTCCCTGGGCGACTCCCCCCTGAGGGGGGGATAAGGGTGAAGTAGCTGCTGCATTTGGCATTGAGGGGGCTGGCAAAAAGGTCGCAGCAAGGCTGAACCCACCTGCAGAAAATATGCTCCGCAACTTGACGGTTCAAGGACCACTCGTGAGGCATCAGAATAGCTCTGCTTAGCCTGTCCGCGATCACATTGGACTTCCCCGGAATGTGCATTGCTACCAGAAAACGTTGGGAAGACGACACTGCCCACTGCCACGCTTGCATGGTCTCTCTCCAAAGGGGAGACTACTTGGTTCCTCCATTTGTTCAGATACCATACTACCGACATACTGTCCGAGTGGATTGCAACAGTCCTGAGAGGAAGAAAGCTCTGAAGTGCTTGCAACGCTAGTAGCACTGCTCTCATCTCCAGGACATTGATATGCATCTCGTGCTCTTGCCAGGTGCATTGGACTGTCCTGCCTAGATAAAGCCCCCTCACCCCATCTGGGAGACATCAGTGGTCACCGTGGCAACTGGAGGCGAAGGAACTAAGGGCTTTCCCGCATTGAGGTAGTCTGTGTGAAGCCACCAACTGAGATCCTGTTTCACCTGTCTGAGTAGAATAGGGTGACAGTGGAAGACGTTGAAGAGACCACTGGGCGAAGAGTAGCCACTGAAGAAGCCTCATATGTAACCTTGCCAGGGGGACTAACAATTGTAGCAGCCATCATCCCAAACAACTGGAGGACCAATCTTGCCTTCACTCTTCTCAGAAGGAGCAAGGCGTAAATCTGTTGTAAGACCGATTCTTTCCTGTGGTAGAAACGCCCGCATGAGGACGATGTCTAATTCGGCACCTATAAAGGTGACACGTTGCAAGGGCAACAAGGCAGATTTTTCCCAGTTCAAGGTGATGCCCAACTGTTGACATAGGTTGATAGTAGCGTCTCTGGTCTGAAGTAGCAGATGCCTGGTGGTGGCAGTAAGGATCCAGTCATCCAGGTATGGAAACACTTGGAATCCCTAACGTCTCAAGTGAACAGTCACCACTGCCATGCATTTGGTAAACACCCTGGGGGCTGTGGTGAGACCAAAGGCAGGGCTCAAAACTAAAAGTGACTGGCTCCCAGCTGGAAGCGTAGGCAACTTCTGGATGCCCTGTCCATTTTTGTATGGTAGTAAGCATCCTTGAGGTAGATGGAGCACATCCACACTTCTTTTCCCAACAACGGGAGAATAGACTAACGTGACCATTCGGAACTTGGACTTTTGCACATGGGTGTTAAATTGGCAGAGATCCAAAATGGGTCTCAGGTCCCCAGTCCTTTTCGGCACCAAAAAGAATCTGGAGTAAGTCCCTAATTCGATCTGGTCTGAGGGGACATGTTGGATGGCTCCTTTTTCTAGCCCCTTTGAAACCTCTGAAGCCGCGGAATCCCTTTGACTGGGTGGAACATCCAGGATTTTCTTGGAGGGGGAGTTGACGAGACGGGAATGACATATCCTCCAGAAATTATTCATAGAACCCATTGGTCCTGGGTGATAGGACTCCCGTTGTGCATTGGGGGGGGGGGGGGACTCGATTTCTTGAACCACATCTTTCCACCCCTCTGGGCCTTGGGATAAGGCCTAGAGGGAAGGGAAAAACTGACTCCTACAGCAGACAGTTTTTCCTTCTTGCTCGCACCTAGTGAGTCTTTCACCTTGGTTCCGAACAAAGAACCACCACCAAATGGGGTGGTGAATGTAGACTTGAAGGCCTCCACGAAATGACAAAGGTGCATACAGAGCGACTCCTGAACTTGCGGCTGTCTCATGGAGGAGTTCGCAACAAAATTGAGGGTAGACATCTGAGCGTTGACCTTCTGGGCCATCGCCTCAGAAATGTTACCAGTTAGAGCATCCCCAAGCTCTTTTAGGAGATCTCGCTGGAGCTGTGTAAAGTGTGAAAAGTAATTCAGTGTCCGCAAAGTAAAGGCCGCTGAAGAAAATGTACACTTCCCATACCGGTCCATAGTCCTAGACTCCTTGTTAGGGGGATGGACAGTGGAAGAAGTCTCAGCCAATTCCTTCTTGGTTGCCGCTGCCACCACCATGGCATCCACAGGGACTCCCCTGGATAGAAATTCCTTATCAGGAGGGGCAGACATTGGGTCTCCTGGGGACTGGTTGCAGAGAGTCAGGGGTTTCCCACACCCTTCGACAAACCAGATCCAGAAGCTCATCGAAGGGTGGAGACACTCAGGGGGTGGAGACACTCAGGGGGCGGAGAGTTGAGCATCAAAGGCCTTCAGGAACACAGACTCCTCTTCGGAGGGGGCTTTGGTTGGCCAGTCACCTCTTTGCTTCAAAATCTCTAGGATGTCAGAGAAACATCCTCAGAGGATGACTTAGGGGACCTCTCAGATTCCTCGAGGTCGGTGTCTGACGTGAGAGACTCATCTTAGGAATGTGCTTCCTCTTGCACGCTCTCTTTTTGGGTGGCTCCTCAGGCAAAAACTCTGAGGGGCCCCCAGAAACATGGGGACCACTCATGGGGTTACCCTGAGGCCTTGGAGCTCCGCTGTCAAGAGATAGAGGGCGATCAGAGACCTGCACCGATGCTGTAGGGGACAGAGTGACCCAACTATGATGCTGCTGACGACCTGGCTAGCTTGCTCCGCATGGCCTCGAAAGCTGGTCCTCCCGGGTCCAAAGATCGATCAGCCTCCAAAGTAGAGACAGGAGTCAGGCTTCCCCGCTTCGAAGCGCCGAGAGGGAGACTAGGAGCAGAGAGAGGTCCTGAAGCCTCTCCCTCGGGTCCGACCGAGGAATCCTGAGTCCTGAACCCTGTGGACGGTGCCGACTGGGTCGGAGCAGATTTCGAACCGACCTAGGGACATCACACGGAGCAGAGCACTCCGGCTCTGAAAGCTGAGATGTACTCTGAAGTATCAATGTAGGTAGAGGGTCCTGCTCCGGAGCAGACTGGGTGGGAGCCGAAAACAATTTTGCCTGTACCGGTGACTGAAGAAGTCTCTGCACCACTCGACAGAGGAATCCTGAGTCCTGAACCCCGTGGACGGTGCCGACGGGGTCGGAGCAGACGTCGGAACCGACCTAGGGACATCACACGGAGCCAAGCACTCCGGCTCTGAAAGCTGAGATGCACTCGAAGTATCGATGTAGGTAGAGGGTCCTGCTCCGGAGCAGACTGGGTGGGAGCCGAAAACAATTTTGCCAGTACCGGTGACTGAAGCAATCTCTGCACCACTATCGACGTCCACATCCGATAAGGTCCTGGAGGATTTGGAGGATAGGGAAGGAGATAGAGACCTCCTCTCTGGAGACCTGCGATGAGATACTGGCCTAATGCTAGGTGACCGGCTCCGAACAGGCTCCAAGAAAAATCAGAGCCGAAGCAGGTTCCATAGACACGGACACTTCCTGCGGCACAGAGGACAATGGTGCAGAGGATGTCACTGAAGATTTAGCTGTTTTCTCCGGCGGCTCCGATGATACTGATGGAGCCGGGGATCGCTTTTTAGCCTTGGAAGATTTCGCTTTTGATGGAGAAGACAAAGCTGGAAGCACTCTCCAAACCCCCTCTCGGAGGGTTTCAGAAGTCCCTTCAAAATCAGTTCTTCCTTCCCTGAAGAACACGCGGGGCAAAAGCATGACAAAAACTACACGATTCCTGGAGGCGACTCACTCCCAGACAGTACACACAGTGTCCATCAGTGATCGACATCTTATAACTACACTTGATGCACTTCTTAAAGCCAGAGGGCTTATGCTCCTTAGTATCTTTAGACAGATACCACAAACACAGAGTAACTCAACTAGACCAACGGTCAGCCACAAGCATGGGAACAGAACAAAGTACACCACAAAGACCTCTAACTAAAACAGTCCCAGACACAAGTACAAGACGGAGGACTAATTCCTCTAATTTAAATGGTTTTTAGCCCAAGGGAAAAAAAGTTAGCACACAAGGTAAGCAGGGGGACAGACTAGGTCCTCTAACTGAAACGGGCCTAACCCGTTGGAAACAGCTAGTGGGATACCACAAGAACAAGCTAAAGAAAAAACTAACAGTTCAAGATACACACACAAATAGCTAAGAAAATAGCTTTTTTTTTTTGCAAAAAACTTCTCTGCTATAAAGAAGAAAGGGTACTTAGCCACAGCCAAGAGCAAGACCACGTCAAAGCTATACGAGCGGCAAACGAGATCTGGGGATAGAGAGCAGTGCAGCATGGGATACCATCTTAGCCCAGCCAACTGAAAGACTTCAAGCTAAAGTATGGCAGAGTCTGAGCCAACATTCGGCTCCGAACCCACGGGTAAGAATGTAGGCAAGATTGGACTACATAACATCCAAAGTATACAGAGAAACTCCACATGAACAGTTATCACCCACACACGCAGATTGGATTGTTGCACCGACTGTTACCATCTCTCTATTCAACTCAGTCACTCAAATGGAGCTCACGAAGTTTGCACTAACTTCTGATGGGCGGAGCCTAAACCTTTTGACAGAATCAAATTATGTCCTTACATTTCAAACAAATGTTCATACCTCTGGAACCACAGGAGTTATGAAAGTAGTAAATGGTCAACGCTTCAGCACAAACTATTTTTTTTAGTGGTAGTACTCTTTAGGTACTAGATTTTAAACAGAATTTTATAAAAGTTACAGTAAACACAGTAACCATTAAGTTTGTAATATTTTGTAAACAACTTAATACATCTCAGCACCCACTCAAGTTACACACACACTGTCAGCAACATTTTATTCACCAAGCTGACAGCTTTCATAAGAGGCTGTTATGTCTGTTACTTGGTTGTTGTGATAGGATATTTAGAAAAATGTGAAAATTATATCTGTATAAAACAATATCATAAAAATAGCTAATCTCTTTACTTGCAATAGACAGAGGTCAAACATTAATGCACTTGAGTTTGTCATTGTGTAAGCTTCAAGATTAAATCTTAAAACCTTGTACGTAGCATGGTTTTGGAATTATTGATGACAATATGAACAAGCAATACTGGATGCCTAGGAGTCAGTAGGAGTTAACTGCAGATGCACCTGGAGGCGTCACTCAAATGAGTGTATCAAATGAGTGAATGCCACACTCCTACTTTGACAGTCATAGCAGACTTGTCACCAGTCTTCTCTTGCACAATCCCTCCAGCTCTTTGCTAGATGCCCTTGTTTCCTCTTGCTGCCTTCCTGTCTGTCCCAAATCTTCACCAGATCACCTTTGGCTTTCATGCACATGTACCCAAAATCAACAGTCTGCTCTCGTTCACCTTCTCTGCAACTGGAGCTACTTAGGCTTCTGCTTCAGTGTCTTCATTTCTTCATCGTCCAACAGTGTGCATCCTACCACTAGGATATGGCAATTTATCACCCCCAGCTTAAACTTCTCTACCCTCATTGCCCAAGTTTCTGTACTATACAGTAGGACTGGTTGCTCCACTGTTTTGCACACCTTACTTTTTAGCTTCTTTGGCATTTAATCACATACTACTCCTGATATTGTGCCAGTTGGCTGCAGCCCCTCAGATACTTGCTTTGATCTCCTCATTCAGACTTCCCTTCTCCTTAATCACCCCGCAGATACTTGAAGTAACCTGTTCCACAATTTTCCAGTTCAGTTTGTTCCATTTTTCCCACCCAATTTGCTGCCATTATAAAATTGTCTTGCCTGTAATCCATTTAATTCCAGTGTGCTTTCCATTTTGCATTCCACTGCTGAAGTTCTTGCTCACAGTCTGTGTGTACTGCCACATCATCTGCATAGGTTCATAGGTATGTACTAGGCTATCTGCCCAAAGGCATTTATAAGCCAAGTCAGAATGTTGGCTTTTGCCACCACCTTAGATTAGTTCCCTGTGCCTCTGTCCAGCAGTCTCACTGAAGTGATCCCCAGGGTAAACTTGGTTTCCCATCTACTCAAGGTTTCTCTTGAAGAGGGTTAGCGAGGAGCTCTGCCTAATGTAGTTTGGAACCTTGTTCCAAAGCATGGGAAGTCTCTAGGACAGGAATCTATCCCTCCAGTACATCCTATTTATTGTTGTGGTGAGGTTGAGATCCCTAGAGCATGTGGCTCGAGGGTATAAGGTTTTCTTTAGGTGGAGCATGTCCATCAATTCTGGGTTGGACATGGCCTTGTACGTCAGGCACAAATTACCTCTGAGTAGGCGGTGTGCAACCAAGTACAGCTTGAGTTTCTTCAGTCGAGCTGCACAGGGCATCTGTTTGAGGCCAATGATCCTCTTGGTGAGGCACTTCTGTGGTCCTTCCAGCTGTTGCAGGTGTCTTGTAAGGTACATCCCAAATGGGGCGTTGTACTCTATGATGGGTCTGATGAATGGTGAGCAGAGGGGCACAATGACATCTTTTGATCTGGATGCGAACCTTGCGATTAGGTGGGCCACACAGAAGATTTTCTAACCACTTTGGCAATGTGATTATCAAAGGAGAGATTACCATCTACTTGGATCCCCAGATCCCTTATTACACTTTCTGTACTTAGGGGACTACCACCTATGTGGTAGTTTGTGGGTACTTTTTCCCGCAAAGGGGATGACAATACACTTTTTGGCATTTGGCTTGAGGCCAAGATTTTGACACCAGGTATCCGTCTCAGTGAGACCCTTTTGGAGGATGTCTGTCAGCCGGAGAGTCAATTACAGCCCCTAGTTTGCAGTCGTCTGCATACTTGGTCAGCCATTGTCCTCCTGTGTTTACCTGTACCACTGAGAAGTATATGCCGAACAGGAGGGGTCCTAGGACTGAGCCCTGGGGAACGCCACTTGTAACTCAGAGCAGATCGGAGCACTGCCACTTAGAATTCTTGACATAGCTAAAGAATGCCCTGTGGTTATCTTTGGAGTCCTTTCGCCTTGGATGATTTTTTATGAGGGATCGTAGTTTTTTGCTGATACTGATCAGAGAGCTCTTCCCTTCTTGGGATTTTATTCTCTTCTGTACTAGTTTCCTCCTTCTATTGTAGAGCTTATTTATGGCATGGGTCCACCAGACTGGTTTCCTTTTCTTAGGAGTGAGTCTTGGTTTTGCTTGGGATAGGACTAACCATGCATTTTTGTAGGTGCCCACAGAATGCATTAGTAAACAATTTTGCAGCTTGGATAGCGTTATCCTTTAGCATGGGGGCTTTGAAACTTTCCATCTCTGTCTTAAGTAACGTGAAGTTTGCTTTTGAAAAGATTTTTCACGGTGGTTTCCAAGGGTGGAATGTGGACATCCAAAGTGACTTGTTTATGGTCAGATCTTACCAGCGAGGGGTTGACCACTGGTGTGGAACATTGGCCACCCATGTTGGTGATGACCAGGGTCCAATATGTTGCCACCTCTGGTGGGAGTGTTGACCAGCTGATCCAGGACATTTTAGTTTATAAATTCTAGGAAATGTTGGGCAACGGAGTTAGTACTTGAGTAGTTCTCCCAGTTAATGTTTGGGTAATTGAAATCACCCAATATTAGGGTATGTGGTAGGACCTTTATATTTTCCAGTGTTTCCAGAAATGCGGAATGGGGGTCCTGGGACATTGTGGGTGATCTGTAGCAAGCTACAATTTGAATTGCAGTTTTGCCCGTTAGTTGCATGCGGATGATCTCTGAAGCATCATGCTGTGCCACTAACCTGGAGGTGTGAGTATCCTCGAATATGGATATGCCCCCGCCTTTTGTATTTTGGTATGGGTTCTGTGGCCGAAATGTATGGCATGAGAAAGCCTGTTAGTGCTGGGGTGCTCTCTGGGGCCTTAAACCAGGTTTCTGTTACTGCACATATATCGGAGTTCAAGTGCGTGCATTTTGAGGTTTAGACTTCTGCCATGGAGTAGCATTACCCTCAATTTTTTGCTTCTTCTGCTCTTTACGGCAGTGGGTTTGTCTTTTGAGCCTTGCCTAAAAAAGGCACTATGGGGGTGGCAAGAGCCTTGGCTAGTATTCAAAAGCCTAAGGGGGACAGGTGCACATCGTCTCTAGCAAAGCAGCGTGGTTTGTCGTGCATGTCATCCCAGGCAAACAGACACTGGACCCCCTTTGAATGACACCAAAAACTTGGCCTATTGTTGAAATGGATAATTTTTTTCTTTATACCGTGGTATCATGCTTGGTGAGGGCAGGATGCTACTCAGGATCTGGGTCATACCAGCTTGGGCTACGTGATCAGAGAGCTGTTCCATGTCTCATGTAGTCCAGGGAGGTACGGCTCAGGTCATTCACACCAACATGGACAATGACAGTCGTATTTGTACTTGTTCTGGAGTGACCCGAGTGCTTGTGTTATGTGGCAGATCCTGGCAACCAACAGTAACCTTCTCCTTATTCAGCCTAGTGAGTGAGACGTCAGTGTGCCTGACTATAGAGTTACTTATTACTAGAATGCTGGGTATGTTATTTTGCCTTAAGGGATGTGATTGCGTGGCACATTGGTTTTGTGAAGTATGCATTTCATGGTGTGTGTTGCGGGGTGGAGGTTACTTGGACGTCTGCTTTGGAGGTCTCTGTTGCTTTTGCAGATTTTTATTTAGAGCCTCCAAGTATGTTTTCGTGTATTTGTGTGTGCTTT